>NC_068982.1:166732052-166737397 GCF_001194135.2 Octopus bimaculoides
TTTCATGATTTAATCACCTCTTGCCCTCCAGAATTCTTTGCTGCCAGCATAAATAAGCTATCAATAAAATGGCAAAATTGTGTTGATAATTTAGGTGCATACTTTAATTAACTGCATTACTTTTTGCTAAGATAAAGTAAAATAAACTTTCAGTTCAAAATTGGATATTTCATTCTTTAATGACTTGATATTTTACCACTTGATGCTTATTTCATTGGTGAAAAGTCAAAAGTGGATCTGAGCCGGACTTGAAGTGACTATGTAACTAAACATATAAGGTGCTTTTGTCCAACATTCTACTAATTCTACTTTTTCTCTTTCTCTCTCTCTCCTTCACACACACACACATACACACACACTACATTACTGTCTTCAATCCTAAGACTCTTAGAGCTAGGTGCTTGCTTTCCATTATGTTATAAGTGAACAAGATCACAACACTCTCCCAGAATGGACTGGAATGATATAAAATGAAGTGTTTTCCCCAAGAATATGATGCACTGCTGAACTGGGAAAGCAGTCAACACTTTTAGTTAGAGTTGTAAATATGTAGTTATTTAATAACAAGTTGACTCAGTTCCAACATTACTTAAAGTTTCTCAGATGTACAGAGTCAGAGTTGTAACGAACCCAACTGGAGAGAAAGGGAAATAAATGAGAGTTGCATTTCTTACTTCACTACAGGATATTCTGGAATAGGCTGCAACTTCCAGTAGGAGTGCTGACAGGTTGCATTGCCACTGATTGATATAAAAAGCGAAGTATCGTGAAATTCTCTTTCTTCCTCTTCTTGCCTGGCTCAGACACACACAGCTAACCTGATGTCTCGGACTTGCAACAAGGAGCTCTATATTAGCAGCCTTTAGATAAAACAACATGTTTATATATATCTACACTGTATTCTATGCATTCACCTTTGTACCATTCAAGTTGATATAAATATAGCATGTATTCAGAAACTGTCAGAATATACCATTTGGAAAACCCACATGCCATTCACTAAAGAGTGAAGAGAATTTAAAAGAACTTTTTAATGGCTTCTAGGTGAGAATATTTAGGCCTATATTGGTCAGTTTAGTTCATTGGTTAAGCAGCAACTGTTGTTGCTTCTATTATGTGCTCCACAAGGTAGAGCAGACAGTATATTAATATTTGGTAGCCAAAGGATTGAGGGATTGGACACTAAACTCCACTTGCGAAGACCTGTTGAGGCAAGTGAAATCGAAATCGAGTTAAATTGGACACTAAACTCCACTTGCAAAGACCTGTTGAGGCAAGTGAAATCGAAATCAAGTTAAATTCGACGACTGGCACCCATGCCAACATCGTCTCCTTCATTGGACACGAAACTCAGCTTGCGAAGACTTATTGGGGTAAGTGAAAGCGAAATGGTGATGGCACTTGTGCCCAGCGTCGCCTTTCTGGCACTTGTGCCCACGGCATGTGTAAGGACTTTCGAGCGAGATCGTTGCCAGTGACTGGCTCTTGTGCGGGTGGCACATAAAATACACCATTTTGAGCGTGGCCGTTGCCAGTACCGCCTGACTGGCCTTCGTGCCGGTGGCACGTAAAAGCACCCTCTACACTCTCTGAGTGGTTGGCGTTAGGAAGGGCATCCAGCTGTAGAAACTCTGCCAAATCAGATTGGAGCCTGGTGTAGCCATCTGGTTTCACCAGTCGTCAGTCAAATCGTCCAACCCATGCTAGCATGGAAAGCGGACGTTAAACGACGACGATGATGATGATGATGTGTGTGTGTATGTATGTATGTATGTAGGTAGATAGGTATGTGTGTGTGTGTGTACACATGCATGTGTGTGTGTGTGTGTGTGTGCACATGCAGGTGTGTGTGTATATGAATATTAATATGAATATATATATGTGTATAAAGAAGAGAAAAGTTGAAAATAAACTTGGAGTCTTTAAAAAGATTTACTTATATTTACATAACAAGTTTCACAATTTCCAGGAGTAGTGAGATATAGAACAACCTGGATCTGTGCCATATTGGTGTGGCACTCTGACTGGAGTCAAGAACTTTGCTCCTTTTTTATGGCTCAAATTGCCATCAGTTGTGGTGAATAGTCATGAGATGAGTCATGTGTCTGTATGAATGATAATTGTGCCCAAAGTGAAAGCTGCTTTAATCCAATAAATATGTAATGTAATAGCATGAATAGCAGATTGCCAGAATAGCTGAAAATAGAAAAATGGCTAATTTGTTTGTGTATATGGTTTTCTATGCTTTTGTATGTGAGAACGTGAACTACAATATTATAATTCTTTTTTTTTGATATATTGTTATAGCTTAATCAGTATTATTATTTGTTTGTTGCACATGGTGTTGTTGTATTTAAGAAAACTTTTAACTAATTCTTTATTTTTCTGCTGAACTAACAGGTCCACACTAATATTTTCCCTGATTCTGTTATAAATCCAATGTTGAAAGGAATTGAGATAACAAATGACCTCGCAAGAATGACTTCAGTAAGTCCTGTTTTACAATTCTAAATCTAAAGTGTTATTAACGGAATTTAAGGTTGTTAATTCTGACAGGTAAAAGATTGACACTTGTTTTCATACAACAATCTTTTTATAACCAAAAACTTCGTTGATATCATTTGCTTATAGCTTTAGGAACAATAATGATTTAGAGTAGCCATTTATTGACAACTAGTATATTACTAGGGGTTTTGGTGATGCTACTTACTAACAAACCAAGGTATTAGTGGTGACTTATTTTATTAACTGGCCTTTGACTGTGGCATTAAGACCTCCTATGGTTCCATCTGCCTCTCTCCTCTTGCATCATAAATTTCCATTCAGACTATTGGATTGCATTATGCACTAACTTTGGTGTGCCACAAAGTCTTCTTTATTTCTTCCACACACTTCCTTCATTCATGAATCACCTCCTAACTATTAATTCTAATCACACACAGGCACCTACACACTTGATATCACCCATCTCTTCCCTGTAATTTTCAACACATAGACAGCATCAACATGCAATATAGACACATTACATCAGACTTCCATGGAAACCTTGAAGGCATCCAACAAATAAAGAGATGAAAACCTGACCTGCTTCACCAGCACAAAAACTCAGAGCATAATCTCCTTCAACAACACCAGAAGTCAGAATATAATCTCATTGACTTACATAAAGACTCAGTACCTACACATACCAAGGAAACAGTCTTGAACTGATATCATTGATAATGATTTTAATGATATTGGTATTAAGAATGTTATGATATTGGTGGCCTTTTTCGTCTTGCCTGCTCTTATATTTCCATTTGCTGCTAGGATGCATTATATAAATGTAAATAACGTCAGTATTTGATTGTACTTTATTTTATTAAACTTGGAAGGATGAAAGGCATAAATGACCATGGCAAGATTTGAACTCAAAACATAAAAATGGTCATGACTAAACACTGATAGACATTTTGTCTGACTCTCTGATGACTCTGCTGATTGGTGATGATACTGATGGTGATGTTAGGTGGTGCCACTACTACAGCTCCTTCTACTCATGGTGTGAAGGAAGCAGACAGGTGGAGATGGAACATTAAGTTTTAAATGGCTGTTATTTTATGAGCAAATCAATTTTTGCTTCATTTTGGATTTACTTCTGGCTTATATTATTAGTGATGAAAGTGACAAAAATAATGTTGATGATGATGATGGCATTGATGATAACAGTGATGTTGGTGGTGGTGGTTAGATAAAAAAAAGTTCTGTTTCAGTCTATCATGCCAATCTACTTTTCTCAAGAAAATGGGTTTTTTTTTGAAAATGGAATCAAGAAATCGTTCTCATTGTTGTTGATTATGTTTTCATTTTATTTTAATGCCACATTGGAATGGAAACACTGCATGTGATTGTTTTATATGTAGACATCCATCCATACACATACATATGCTTATATATGTATGTATTTAGACATTCACACAAATGCACAAACAATAATATATATTCACATATGTAAATATAGTTGGTCGTAGATATAAATGCATGTGTGCATATATCTGAATGTATGTTTGGGTCTATGTATACATGTATATGTGTGTGTGTGTGTGTGTGTGTGTGTTTGTGTGTTTGTGTTTCATTTTCATATGTATAAATGAATATAAAATAAAATTTACACACACATACACACATGCATGCGCATATGCATATATAGATGCGCATGCACGCAAAAAACACAAACATACACAGACACAGACACACACACACACACGTATGCACACACACACACACACACACACACACACACATGCACACTCTTAAACACATACAAGAAATTTGAAGTGTAGTAGATATGTGTGTGAACTGAAAATATTTTGTTTTAACTCTATAAAGCTGTTTCTCATTGTAGCAAGAAAGATATCGTGTTTCTTAACCTATACAACAATATCATACTACTACTACTACTACTACTACTACTAATACTACTACTACTACTACTACTACTAATAATAATAATAATAATGATAATAATAATAATAATAATAATAATAATAATAATAATAATAATCCCTTCTACTACAGGTACAAGGCCTGAAATTTGGGGGGAGAGGATTAGTCAATTACATCGACCCAGTAGTCAACTGGTACTTAATTTATCGAACCTGAAAAGATGAAAAACAAAGTCAACTCAGCAGAATTTGAACTCAGAACATGGTGACAGACACAATACCGTAAAGCATTTCACTTGGCATGCTAACGATTCTGCAAGTTTGCTGCCTTAAATGATAATAATTATAATTAATAATTTGTTTGATGTTGACATAATAATGGAAAAGATGGAGAAACACAGACTACTAAAAAACGAAACTGCAAGAATGTGAGCAATGTGGAGAGTAACTGTTATCCCAGGAGTTGTAGGGACACTCAGAGCATTAACAACGAAGTTCAAGAAATCATCATCATCATCACTGTTTAACGTCCGTTTTCCATGCTGGCATAGGTTGGATGGTTTCACTGAAGTCTGGGAAATTGGAATCGACATGAGGGTAGAGCAGGCCCAAAAAGCCGCTCTATTTGGGGACAGCTAGGATTTTGAGATTGGTGCTTGGGTGTTGAGTGTCTTCCACGGTAAGTTAACATCCAAGTACCAAAGCTTATAATTTGCAGAAAGAGACACAGTGAGACCTCTGAGAACAAGTTGCTGTCCACTCTCACAGAATCAATCAGAGCAAGTAAGACCAAGAACTCTGAGAAGTAAAATAATAATAATAATAATAATAATAATAATAATAATAATAATAATAATAATAATAATCCTTTCTACTGAAGGTACAAGGTCTTAAATTTTGAGGGATGCTTAACTGGTATTT
>NC_068982.1:166737713-166739259 GCF_001194135.2 Octopus bimaculoides
GGTTATTCCTTGCGATCAAAATTTAGCGGCGAAAGAATTTGACAAGATCAGTAAATATAAAGACTTGCTAATATAAATTGAAAAAATGTGGCACCTCAAGGCGACTACCGTGCCAGTGATTGTAGGATCTCTAGGAATGATAAAAAAAAAGGTACTGAAACCTATTTGAAAATGATACCAGGCTTACCATCTCTACAGGAGGTGCAAAAAATCGTGTTAACTGGAATGACTCATGTACTGAGAAGAGCATTACCACTGGGAAAACAACATCCATTCATGAATTTATTTATTTATTAATTTTTTTTTACATACATATTTCACCTGTGAATTTGCGTGTGTAAACTAGGAATGCTTACAATGAGTTTCTCTGCCCTAGGTGTACGGAAAACACTCGGTGAGAAATGGAAGAAAATTTGAAGAAAGAAGAAAAAAACATAATAATAATAATATTAATACACCAACAGTAACCAGTAATCTGTTTACAAATAATACAAAGAACTGACATTTACTGACTGGCTGCTCATTTGAAAAGTAATATTGTCATACCAGAACAAATGTTCTAATGTAAGAGGATGTAAGTCTATAAAGAGCAACTATTTGTTAACATAGCAGTTATTGAAGACTGCAGTAAACAAAAATTAAAAACATAAGCTTACATAAATTGAATACTGAAAAGCGTTTGACAGCAAAACATTGGTGAGACTACATATAAACAATCTCCAATTAGGCTTCTATAAACAAAACAAAAAAAAAATGAAAGAAAAGAAGAACTTGATGACATCATGAAAAATCTGACCAATGAAACTCAACAAGTACAACTGAATTTCTTTGATCAATGTCAGCAAAAATACAGGTGAATCAAAAGTTGTTGATTGAAAATCAGTTAATTTTTGATTTAGCTGTTAACTTATAAAACTGGATAGTCTCAGAAAGGCAACAGATTTGAACAGACGATGGACAAAGTTGTGTTTTAAGTTAATCTAAGTTCAGTATCAATTGTTGTTCCAACAATCTAACTGCTACTCACTTAAAAATCAACCATAGTAGGGGACACTCATATTCTCTCAATGACCCTCCTCTCCCTTTCTCTCTCTCTCACTCTCTCTCTCATCTACTCACAACCATACAAGCTGTCCTACAAAATCAGTAACAGAAGCACAACACTCTCTATTACTCTGTTATTTTCCCTAGATCCTTGTCTCATGCTCACCAATCAGGTCACAATATTCATCTCATTTTTCTGATTTTATTCTATTAGTTTCTTTTTTTGGAGCCATCATGTTCCATTTCAGTCTTTTAACAATGAAACAAATGGTAAATTGAAAATATTAGACTTCTCTTTTTTTCTTTGGATTCTTTCATTATTGTTAAATTAAGCATATTGTTAAAAGAGTATATCATTTATGCTTCGTCAAAAATGGAAAATTCAAGAACATTGTATGATAAAGAGAATATGGTAAAATTAAAAAAAACTCTCATATTCCTATAAGAAGAATTTTCAAGGAGACAATATATATATATATATATATATATATATATATATATA
>NC_068982.1:166739445-166742412 GCF_001194135.2 Octopus bimaculoides
ATATGATAATGTGTGTGTGTGTGTGTGTTTATGTATATATATATATATATATAATTTTTATTGTGGAAATATGATGAGATACTTTGTCTTTGTAAAAAATATATTTGTCTTTGCAGTGCAATCAAAAAGTCAATGTTGCTGTGGTAAAACAGTACACAAATGTTGAATGGCTGTTTCCTGATAATACCACAAATTTTGACAAGTTGAATTTAGAATGTAGGGTAAGCTTTATAACCATTATTTCCCTAGATAAGCATCCATTATTTAATTGAAAGAAATAATTTTTTTTTTCTTTTTTGTTAGGATGTATTAACTGTAAGAATTGTAGTTAGATCTATTATGTTATTTAATCCTGACCAATAGTAATACTTATGTAAAATGTATTCTTGCTATGACCAATACACCCCTTTTTCAGACAGTATATTTAAAATCAAGTTTTCAAATGGATCTTATATTTTTTTAAGGGGACTAGCATAGGATTTGAGGAAAATTTAGCTGCTATTTCTTGGTAATTGTTCCTTGTTAACTCATATAATTGAGAGAATTAAAATGGATAAGAGAATAAATAGTGGCAGTACTATAAAATCCTACTAGAGTTGTCCTAGCAATTCAACACCACTTGGACCTTTTGGGGTAGATAAGAAACTGTAAAGAGTTCAAGTCTGCCACAAGTGTTTTATCATGTTACCAGACAAGATACACTATATGCATCAATTCCTTCACTTGTTAGGAATACAAACTAGATATTCTGAGAATGGTTTTTTTAGGCTCTATTTCTATATCTGATCGCTTTTATGTATCATTTGTTAGAAAGTTCTGAAGTCTCTTAGCATAAGAATCAGCAAATGCCATGTAAACTTAATCTGCTGTCTGGTTTGATATCATCACCTGGTCCTTGGCTGCCCTTAACTGAATCCACTTTGTTGTAAACATTTAGAACAGGTCTCTGATTTGAGGATACTTTCCTCCCTCCCCCTCTCCCTTCCACCAGTCTTAAAGGCCCTATAAAATATCATGGGCTCTGGCCTTCCTCCTGATTAAGCGATAAGAAAAATTGTTCACCCCAGTTTAGATGTGGTTGTGTGGACAAAATATTGGATTGCCAATGCATGACTTTTGAGTATGAATCAACTAAATACATCTTACACAAGACACTAAATTTAACAAGTCATTTTCAGGAAAAGTTATCAAATCTTAAAATGTGAATGTTTATAGTTCCTCTCTGTACCTGTCCCCAAGGAAACATTTCCCAAATGCTTTTTAAGAAAACGTATTGTTGCAAATATATTGTGGAAATTGCTTGTGATATTCCATTCCAACAAGGTGGTTAGCTCTGTGATACAAAAGTTTTTTGATCACTATCAAACGTCTGGTTCTAATAGCAACAAACTCTTCAGCATTTCTGTTGCCATGAGGATCTGAAAGCTTACTAAACTTCCCTTGATCTTTCTTTATCACCAGGTACCTTTCACTTCCAATACATACAAGACTACACGAATTGTATTTATTCCTCTTGAATAAATCTGTCAATGAATTCTCTCCTGTATTTTTTTGTAGGGTTTCTGTCCTGTGACACTGTGCAAATATGAAGGTCTGCTATTGCGTGGTAACAGTGATATTGGAGTTGCAAAGTACCAAAACTATTATTATGCTTTTGCTTCAAAAGAGGATGCCTATGAATTTGCTGAAGACGCAGACAAGTAAGTAAAATACTCTTAATTTTATACATTTTACCATACAGCATATGATGTAATCTGTTAAGTGTAGAAATAGCTGAATGGATGAGGTTTTGGAGATTTGCTCACGAATACATATTCACTACAGGCATTTGTGTGTGTGCATGTGTGTGTTAGTACGAATATTCTATGTTGCTTCTTAAGTTGCACCTATCTGCCAGATCATTTCAGAATGTTGGCTAATTTAGACGCACATATTATCCAGTGAGTATATTTGTGTTCACCTCAGCATCATGAAACTGAGACTAAGCACCAGTTTTTAAAGGCTTCTTTTGGTTTTCAGAGATATTTAATCTCTCCTTCTTGTCTTCTATTATAATTTCATTCACATCTAAGATGCTTTATAGGAACATTAATTCAACCCAAATACTTGTCTAGTATTTTATTTTATTGACTTTGTAAAGATGAAATGCAATGTTGACTTCAACTGAATTTGAACTCAAAATATAGTTACATTGACACATGTGAGGCACTTGTGCTGGTGGTACGTAAAGGCACCTGTGCCAGTAACATGTAAGAGGCACCAATGCCATTGACACACAAAAGGCACACAGTGTACTCTATGAAGTTGGGAAGGGCATCCAACTGTAGAAACCAAGCCAAAACAGACTGGAACATGGTGCAACTCTCCAGTTTACCAGTTCCAGTCAAATTGTCTAACTCATGCCAGCATGGAAAACATATGGTAAACGGTGGTGGTGGTGGTGGTGGTGGTGGCAGCAGCTGATGTTGTTGTTACTGTTGTTGTTGCTGTTGTTGTTGTTGTTGCTGTTGTTGTTATAATTTGGGTTTGTCTCAGGTTTGGTCTTATTCCAAGTAGGAATTATGTGGATAGTGAGTTATTACCTGTATGTAACCTTAGGTATCCACAAGTTTCCAGCAGTCTTTCAAGTGCTTAGAAACATCCTGGTTAATCCTTGCTGTCCCTAAGAGACAGACTTTCTGTAGCTCTACCAGGCATTCTATTTTAATCTCCCTCACCCCTTAGTCTATATCTTGGCTTACTATTCTCAGTACACCAATTATTATAGGCATGACCTTTTCTGTTCACATGCTCCAAATATTTTCTATTTCAAATTTCAAGGTTTTTTTTTCCTTCCTCTTTCTTTACAATCCTAGAATCAAACAGGCATGATGTGTTGATAAGTAAGCAACTTTGCTTTTTCTTATCTATAATTGTTATGTCTGGTCTATTATTTTCTAATTTTTTGTTTGTTTGAATTGGAAAGTT
>NC_068982.1:166742422-166751188 GCF_001194135.2 Octopus bimaculoides
AAGCGGACGTTAAACGATGATGATGATGATGATGATTATTATTATTATTCAGTCGTCTTATTTTTATCACATGCTTTCACTTCACTTCTGATCACAGCTCTGCATACCTTAGGTATGTGCTGTGGTTTATTGTGGTGCTCTTATTGCTTTATGTAAAATCTGCATGGTGCTTAGTGGTGCTATTTTCTGTATGTTGTATACATTCTTAAGTCCTGGTGTTTTGGTTATGTATTTGTCTGAATGTTTTTCAATCATACTTAATGCACCTATTATTATAGGGATTGTTTCTGTTTTTAGGCTCCACAGTCAAGATACCTCTATTTCTAGATCTTTGTATTTTGAGAGTGTCTCTGTTTCTTTTAGTGGTACATTGTCATCTGTTGGTATTGATACATTGATGAGAAGGTATTTAAAAAAATATTTTTAGTGATCTCTGACAACTATATCTGGTCTATTAGCCTTGATTTGTCTATCTGTATGTATCAGCATATCCCAGAGTGTGGTTGCTTTGTCATTTTCTGAGATCTTTTCTGGGTTGTGCCTATACCATCTTTTTTCTGTTGTCATTCCATAGTGTTGGCATAGCTTCCAGTGTATATAGATCCCAACTCTGTGGTGTCTGTGGATATATTCCGTTTTTGCCAGGACTGGGCAGCCAGAGACAATTTGATTTATTGTTTCTTCCCCATCACCACATATCCAGCAGTTACTTGTATTTTTCTTCATTATGTGTTTCTAGTGATTTCTGGTGGGAAGGCTTTGATCTTGTGCTGCAATTAAAAATCTTTCAGTCTCTGCTTTGAGTCCTGAGTTTCTCAGCCATTGTTAGGATTTTATTTTGTCCATTTCTTTTCTGTTTAGCTTATCCCAATATTCCCCATGTAAGAGCTTTTCTTGCCATCATTATATCATGATACTTTGTTGTTCCTGTTTTAGTTTGGATTTCAGTTGTTTTACAACTTTTGTTGTTTCCTCTTTTTTCTTCATAGTTGTCAGGTACTGTGACTTCTTTCTTGTATTTTTCAGCTTCCTTGAAGACAGAAAACAGCTTTTTGTTTTGCTCATGCTTTGTAGCTATTTGTACCAGTTTTTCTTGCTTCTGAATTAGGTATTTCTGTAATCCTATGGTGGTTATTTTATAATAGTTTTTTTAGTTGTATAAGGTCTCTACCACCTTCAATTCATTGAAATCTTTTGGATTTCTCTAAGACATTGTTCTCCTGGGATCTTATCTAGATGTTTATCACATCCCTTTTTTATCACACCCAGGGCACCTACAATGACTGGAACAGTTCTCACTTTAAGATGTCACATCTTTTGTATTTCAATTTCCAGGTCCTTATATCTACTTAAGTTGTCAAATTCCTTGACAGATATATTTTTATCAGTGGGAACACTTACATCTATTAGTCTAGTCTACAAGTATTTTGTTCCCCGTCTTTCATAATCATGTCTGGTCAATTAGCCTGGATCGTTCTGTCAGTGTTGACTGGAAAATCCCAGAGGATAGTGAAATTTTTACCTTCAACAACTGGTTCAGGATGATGTTCATACCAGTAAGCAGGACTGTTGATTTTGTAGTGTTTACATATTTTCCAATGTAAATACTGTCCTACCCTATCATGGCGATTTCTCTATTTGTTTGGTGTCAGTACAGGACATCCCGAGACGAAATGGTTTATTGTCTCATCAAATTTATTGCAGCATCTTCATTTAGGGTCAGAACTGTTTTGAAGAATGTTAGCCTGGTAGTTTTTGGTAACCAAACTTTGATCTTGTGCCGCCAATGGGAAACCTTCAGTCTCTGCTTTCAGTTCTGAACTTCTCAGTCACTGATGGGTTGTTGCTTGATCTATATCAGCATTTCAACTTTGAAGTATATACTGTCTATGCAACGGCTTCTGGCTCCACTGCTCCCCAATTTGTGTCTACCCATTCTTTTTTGCAGTCTGCTTGATCCATTTTGCTTGTTTTGTGGCAGTGGTTTCAGGTTTTTCATCTAATGCAGGGTTAATGCCAAGTTCTCTTGTGAATTTGCAAGCTTCCTTGACAATAGAATGTGATTTTTTGCTGCTTTCATGTTATCATTTTAATTTTTATTATTATTATTGTTGTTGTTGTTATTATTATTAAATACCACAGACATTTTGTCTGATGCCCTTATTATTCTGTCAATCCACACATCATTGATATATATTTTACATTTCCCGTGCTGACTATAGTTCATTCCATCTCTATTAGTGTTGGCGATTTACCTTCTTAACATTATTTTTATTTCATATACTTTAGAAAACGTTAATCCAGTAATATTAACATCTTTCTTCTTGTTATCCAACAGATTTGTGACTTCTGTCAGTGAAATTGCCAAAGTTAATCCCGAGTTAATACAATTGTTGGAATTGTATAACCAGTTTACTTCTATCACACCACAGGTTTGCTTGCATATTATTTCCATTTTGAGTATATGTTGTGTAAATATATTTAAGATTGGAAATGTGCTGTGCGTGAGAAGACCCGGCAAGCCAAGTGAGATCGTTGCCAGGGCCCCTGGACTGGCTCTTGTGCGGGTGGCACATAAGATGTACCATCCTGAGTGTGACCGTTGCCAGTACCGCCTGACTGGCCTTGTAGGGTTTTCGAGCGAGATCGTTGCCAGTGCCCCTGGACTGGCTCTTGTGCGGGTGGCACATAAAAGACACCATTTCGAGCGTGGCCATTTTTTCGCGGGTGACACGTAAAAGCACCCACTACACTCTCTGAGTGGTTGGCGTTAGGAAGGGCATCCAGCTGTAGAAACTCTGCCAAATTAGATTGGAGCCTGGTGTAGCCATCCGGTTGCACCAGTCCTCAGTCAAATCGTCCAACCCATGCTAGCATGGAAAGCGGACGTTAAATGACGATGATGTGTGTTGCTCAAATATAAGCAAAATGTTTGATTTTGATGTAGTTTATCTCTAGGTCTAGCAGATCTATCATCTAATGCATTTCAGCCATAACTGACCCATTTCTTTGCATGTATATCAATGTATTCTTCTTTATATAAAATGGTGGATAATTTGAAGGGGATTTGGCTGCTATTTCTAGTCGGTTGAGAAGCTGCATCAAGAGTTTCTCATTAGCTATGTGTTGACTTATTTTATTCAGTGGTGATTGTATAGTACATGAGTTATTGTTATTGGTATGTGAATGTGTTATAGTATCAGTCATCGACTATGTAAAGGTATGTATTATGTAGTTTTAATGAGAAGTGATTGAATGAGTCAAGTATGTACTCTGTGAGTTAAGTAGCTGTCATGGTTATTTCGCCTGAAATGAGTCCTGATCATGTGGACCAATGATCGAAGATATTCCAGTATGATCATCATGTAATATTTTAAAGTTAAAGTGTATTTAGTTTTACATTATCCTGATGTTGGTGTGTTTACATCCCCCGTAACTTAGCGCTTCAACAAAAGAGACCAATAGAATTAGTACTTGACTCACAAAGTATAAATCCTGGAGTTGATTTCTTCGACTATTATTATTGTTGTTGTTGTTGTTGTTAAGGCAGCAAGCTGGCAGAATCATTAGCACACAAGGCAAGATGCTTAGTGGCATTTCATTCACCTTTATGGTCTAAGTTCAAATTCTGCCGAGGTCGATTTTGCCTTTCATCCTTTCGGGCTTGATAAATTAAGTATCAGTGAAACACTGGGGTTGATGTAATCGACTAGTGCCCTCATGCAAAATTTCAGGCCTTGTGCCTTTAGTAGAAAGGATTATTATTATTATTATTATTATTATTATTATTATTATTGTGACACGTAAAAGCACCTACTACACTCTCTGAGTGGTTGGCGTTAGGAAGGGCATCCAGCTGTAGAAACTCTGCCAAATTTAGATTGGAGCCTGGTGTTGCCATCCGGTTTCACCAGTCCTCAGTCAAATCGTCCAACCCATGCTAGCATGGAAAGCGGACGTTAAACGATGATGATGATGATGATCAATTCTTCTGTTATGCTCTGAGTTAAAATTCCTCTGGGGTCAGGATTATTATTATTATTATTATTATTATTATTATTATTATTATTATTATTATTGATTGTAATTAATGCTCTAACTGAAATGTTGTTTCAATGCAGAGAAAAGACAGCCACCATTATGTACATAAGCCTATTGTTAAATGTGAAAGTGGATCTCAAACAGACACACATTTCATTGAGAAGAACATTGTTAAATCCTATGAGTGGAATGAATGGGAACTTCGGCGAAAGGCTATTAAACTGGTGAGAAAAAAACTCATATAACATTGATGTTTAACTTCAAATCAGCACTCATTGAGCTTAGCTATTTTTTAAGGACTTTTCACTGCTAACTTCCTGTGCATATTCTATGTACTGTTCATATAATTTTGGTTATTTTTTCTGATGAGTTGTGGTGTACCTGAGCACTGTATACAATAAGTTCATTGTTATTTTTATTTTAAAGGCATTCCAAACATGGACACACTGTGTATTTATATGTTTATTTATTTTTTTTATATCCAGTAAGTGCAGGCATGGCTGTGTGGTAAGAAGCTTGTTTCTCAACCATATGGTTCTGGAAAGTTGACTCATTCAATGTCAGAATAGGTTTTTACAGAAAAAATATAATGAAGTTGACTTTTATTTATGCTGGTCGGTATAATGCTTATATTTTCAGTATAAATTTTCTAAAACCATTAAATGGTTAACTACTTTTTGAAGTTTGATGTTCATGCTGGTACTCACGGTCTGGGCCATATTTTACATTGCTTAGAGTTTCTACCTATTGCAATGGAGCCCAGCAATTTCCTTAAATAGATCAGTTTTTCTCCGCTTGGGGAGTCTGGCTTGCGTTTGCACCAGAAAGCTATTTGCTTGCTTTCTCCATGTTACAACACAGTGAAATTCCTCACTGCTGATATCGCTGCTATCAGCTCTTACTGCATCTAACGTCAACAACAACAACATTATAATTCATCCTTGCGCATGTAAGCTCACTAAGTGAGTATGACTTAGCATTCCTACAGAAACTTTCATTTTACCTTATACAATGTTTAATGTCATTTCACATTCATGTTGAATTATGCAGCAATCTTATGTTCTCTTCATAGAACACTTGTAATGTATGTATTACCAGTTCTTTTGGTATAGTAGATTTTTGCAATTCTTGTTTATGTCTCCTCACAAATAGGTATATTCTAACAAGTCGCTTCTTAAATTTCATACCTCTCTTGTTCAATAAATATTGAGTTAAACTTGTAAAGCTGTTTATTTTCTCCATTCGACTTTTAATGCTTATTTTAGCACGTTACCAAACTATCAGTTTGGTCGCTGGCTAAAATGGTAATGACAAATTTTGAAGTTTACTTGACATTTTATAAGTCTGAAAGGGATTAAAATTTCAATACTCCATATCAAAGGTTCCGACAAGAATAGGCAGAAAAATTAGAGCTTGAGACAAGAAGGCATTTTCGACCAATCAGAATTCTGTTTACATAATCAGTTTGATCAGTCACCTTCCTCTGTCGGTTGAGTAAAGTGTCATCCAAGCTGATGTTTATTGGTAATTAAACTTATTTTGCAACACTTGTGCGTATTTATCAGCTTTGTTTTTGCTGATAAGATTATCAACAACTTTTTCTGTGATCGTGATTTGAGAAGACATACAGAATTATGCTAAAGATAGGACATAATCTCTTGTGTGCAAGAAATGTAAAATAAAGTTTATTAGCTGTAGAAATTCTGCCAAATTAGATTGGAGCCTGGTGTTGCCATCCAGTTTCACCAGTCCTCAGTCAAATCGTCCAACCCATGCTAGCATGGAAAGCGGACGTTAAACAATGATGATGATGATGATGATGATGAACACAAACACTTCGTAATTTAATAGCTTTCAATGTCATACCTGTTAAACAGAAATTATTTTAATTTAGTGAAAATTTAATAAAATCTAATCATAAGTAAGCGAAATTATGTTAAATACAACTAAATTGAGAAACTTTTTTTTTCCCTGGCCATATCGGCAATTCTGAAAACTTTTGGGTGCGAATTTTATATGAATAGAAGCTTTCTTTAATAATTTTTATCCTGAAAATCACCTGCATAAATTACACAGGTTTCCAAATTACATGGATTTTTATGGTATATGTAGTTATAAATGATATATAAGTGTTTGTATATGTGTATGAGTGCATGTGTGTTTGTGTTTCTTTGTATCAACATTGCATGATCATTGTAAATGATTGTCACTGTTATTCATTTCCCAAATACTACAAGAACATGTGTGGTCATGAGAAAAGATTACCTTGCTTGAAAATAGGTGAATGATAGAGATAGAAAGGGCATCTGGCTGTAGAATATTTGCCTCAATAAACTCCATCCAGCCAATGTAAGCATGAGAAAGTGGACTTCAAAAGGATGATGATGAAGATAAGAGTACTACCTTGTTCAATGTGTTCTTCATTGGCATGTAAAAAGCACCCATCACACTTTGTTAAGTGGTTGGCATTAGGAAGGGCATCCATCCATAGAAACCATGCCACAACAGACAGTTGGAGTCAGGACAGCTCCCTGCTAGCCAGCTCCATGTCAAACTGTCCAACCCATGCCAACATGGAAAGAGGGCACTAAACAATAATGATGATGATGAATTGAGAAAAAACTATCTGCTGTTTGAATGAGGATGCAATGATGTTCATGCTCTTTACAAAATAACCAGGGACACAAGCAGACAAGAAAGGGTTACAAGTGGATAGGAATATTGAGTCTAAATTTCTGTTTCAAATTACTCAAGTTGTCCTAGATTTTATTCAATTTATGTTGTCTGGCATCTTGTTTTCTGTGTTCAAATTCCACCAAGTCAATTTTGTCCTTTATCCTTCTGAGTTCAATTATTAACGGAAAGGTGGACTGACAGGGAAATGAAAGCATCCTTGCAAGATTTGTTTTGGCTCTTTGCATTCTGAGTTCAAATCAAGGTAACTTAATCTGCCTCTCACTTTAAGACCATCACCTGGGCCTTGGGTGCCTTTAGTAAAGCTCACTCAGTTTCAGATATTTAGGCCAGGTCTTTGGTTTGAGGATATCTTCCATCCACCAGTCATGGTGGCTCTGTAAATGGTTATGAGCTCCACCTTTGAGTAAAAGATTTTTTAAATGTTCAGATCCTACCAGTACCAGCTTTACTGTTTGATAAAATAAGTACTGGTCTTCTACAGGGTCAATTCCATAAAGTATATTGACCCTCTCTATGAAGCTGTGGGCTTGTAAAACACCTTTGAGAATTGTTGCTATTGTAATACCAGAAACTTTAATATGCAAGAAATTAATAACATTATATAAAACCTTTCTTTAACAGACTGATCTGCGCCATAAATTAACACATTCAGCTCAAACTGATGCCAGCAGTCACCGGAAGATTGTCACTACACAAACTTACATGCCAAAGTAATGTAGTTTTAATGTTTCTTATGATTAATGAGGATAGGGTGAACATAAAAGATGTTGTTAGCCTCAAATCAACCCTGATTGCATAGACTTATGATTAAAGTTATTCTGGACTTATTTTAAGGCACAACCGTATCTAGGTTTAGGACTTTTTACCCTTTAGGTTTGTTTTTAAAATGTGATTTGAGGGAGATTTAGCTACTATTTTTTGTCAAAGCAATCATTTGACACAAAGAAGTATAATTGTTTGGTAAAAATAGTAAAATTTATTTTTGCTACTCACAATCTGAGTTTGATTTCCACAAAGGTCACCTTTGCCTTCATCCTTTTAGGATGAACAAAAGAAGCACCAGATATATACCCCAACCCTATTCTCCACAAAACTGAGTTCTTGTGCCAATGTGAGAAATTATTATTACATATTTCTTATCAAAAATATTTTTATTTGCATAAATTAATAATGCTTAGTGTTGTTCTTGATGTTTAACCCGAGCTCCCAATCAAGCAGACCAATGATCGAAGCCATTGTTGCCTATCAGTGTCTTAACTTGAGAGTGCGCATTGCCTAGAACAGCCCTTGAGTTTGCCCCTCTATTCTGACCCCTCACCCAAACCTATACAGGCTTATACAACAAACTCAAAAGTGTCACCTGGAATAGGCTGCTCTGCCTCCTCCAAGCTACTGTTCTTTATTCAATGTGCCTCCTTTCTTTAAGAGGATAGGTTATGTGGAGAGGCATGGCACAGTGGTTAGAATGTTGGGCTCACAATCATGAGGAAGTGAGTTTGCAAAATTCAGAAGTGGAGATTTCAGCCTTGAAGATGAAGATCGAACAAGATGTCCAGTTGAGTTTGATGAGAAGCTCCTGATGGCATTACTTGAAGAAAATCCTACATTATCAGTTGAAGGATTGGCAATAAAGCTTAGTTCAAACCATACAACTGTTCATCATCATCTTCAACAACTTGGAAAGGTTCCTAAACTTGGAAAATGGGTGCCTCGTGACTTGTCTGAAAGCAACCACAAATCCCGAGTTGACATCTGCTCTTCTCTCCATTCTCGTGAACTCGTTTCACCCTTTTTGGATAGACTTGTGACTGGTACCTAAAACTGGATCTTCTATCGAAATGTTAATGCCATAAACAGTGGCTTGGTAAAAGGGAAAAAGCCCAACCACAACTGAGAAGGGAACTTCATGGGAAAAAGGTTCTTCTTTCTATTTGGTGGGATTGCAAAGGAGTAATTCACTCTGAATTATTACCACCTAATGCAACAATCAATGCTCAAGTCTACTGTCAGCAATTAGAGCGTTTGAAC
>NC_068982.1:166751203-166753115 GCF_001194135.2 Octopus bimaculoides
GTGATGTTTCATCAGGACAATGCATGACCCCACACTGCAAAGATCACATTACAGAAGATCAAAAAGCTTGGTTGGGAAAAAATTCCTCATCCACCTTATTCTCCCGACCTTGCTCCTTCAGACTACAATTTGTTTCGTAGTTTACAGAATCATTTGGGGGACATAACTTTCGCAAGCCAGGAGGGGTGGAAACTGACATTTCAAAGTTCTTCGCTTTGAAACCAAAAGAATTTTACATTGATGGGATTAAAAAGTTTGTAAATAGATGGAAGGAAGTCATAGATAATTAGGGAAAGTACATTGATGATTAAATTTCAATTAAATATAACATTTGATCACTTGCTTTCTTTATTCAAAATTCAGACAGAACTTATGGGATGACCTGATATATGTGTGTAATATTTCTAATCATGACTATTTGTCTGTATATGTTTGTGCATGTGTGGTGGGTGTACGATTCCATTTTATTTTATTATTGTTCATATTATTATTTCCTTATGTCCTATCATTGTAGAGACCAACAAACGCAGACCAAGTTAGATGGTTGCAGCAGTGTACCCCGGCCACAGGTATTCCTGGCTGGCTTGCGTGGCTCTGGAATGAAAAAACCAACTGTTCTTACCAAAGTGGATCTTACATTGGATGTCAAACTGATATAATAATAAAATATTGTTATCACTAATATTTTCTTACAATTTTATTGTTGTCACATGCTTTCTCTGTTTTACTGAGTGCAGCTCTGACCACCTTGGCTATGTACAGTGTTTCATTTTAGTTGTTATTTTCCCTTGTATTGAAAGTAGTCTATGTAATACATGCAAAGGGCTTCCTAGAACCTTTTCCTGTGTTGTGTTTATTTTAAACCCCGAGGTTCTGGTTACGTATTTTGTTGTATGTTTTCAGCTTATTCCTAAGATCCCTATTATAATAGGAATTGTTTCTGTTTTATTTCCCCATGCTCTAGTCATATCCCTTTCTAGATCTTTATATTTGGATAATTTTCCTATTTCATTTAGATAAACATTATTGTCTGTTGGGACTACTAATATTTTGATTAAGATTCAATTCTTTTCTTGATGTTCCCTGGCAACTATTGGGTCTTACTTTATCCAAATAAAGTCGAAGTCACATATATAATTCAGAACAATTAATTATTCCACTGATAGCTTGAATAATCTCAAACATCATGTGAAACATGTAATCACTACACCATTTCGATAACACCTTCAACGGTTTATTTTTTTAATAGCTTAAATGACCTTTTAGCAACAGAACAATTGCTTCTATTATCACACACACATACATACACACACACACACACACACACAATTCTGTACACACACACATACACGCAGACACACACATACACGCAGATACACACATGCACACAAAAGAAAACATAAAAAATACACCCCCACACATGCGCAAACACACACACACACGAACACACACACCTATACACAGTTGGAGACCACACACATACACATAGGTGGAGACACTCAAAAGAGTATATCTAACCCAAAAGAAAAATCCTAATTCTTTCTTCAACAAGACATTCATCACAACATACACATCCAACAACACAGCTGGTCACATTCCAAACATATTGAAAGGACATTCAACACAATGCATACACACACACTCACACACAGGTGGACATAAAACCCATTTAGTAAATACATCTTAGCCACTCCCTTGGCAGGAACACAAAAAATTTCTTTTATACAATAGATAACTACACCCCTTCTATTACTCTCTGACACTTTGAACTCTATACCAAACTATATTTAAAGAAGATTTCAACAAAAAAATCTCCAGACATGTTCTTGACGTCTAGACAGAAGATAAACTGTTTTTACTTCAAATTTTTATAAATTTTTATTAAATTCCTTCTTAAATTGAAATGTCTTAG
>NC_068982.1:166753341-166754063 GCF_001194135.2 Octopus bimaculoides
CAGAAGGCTTGTGTTACATGGTTAAAGTATATATTTAAATTATGTCAGAAAAATGTTGTAAAATTTTTTTGGGTATATAAACATTGTATTTGGAGAAATAACCGGTTTCGTGTTGTCTTTTCAAATTTCTCTACTTCATTGTAACATTACCCTCCAAATCACTTACAACCACCATTGTTGAACCACCCAAAACTAAACAGGGAACAAGCTGAAAGACAACGTATTTATGAAATAGATTGTACCAAACCTAAAGATCACCCCTACACCAGGTACAGAACACACCAACAACGTCCCAATACCAGGCATAACCACCCCATAACAACCCAAAACAGCACTAGGATAAGAAACACACCACATGCTAGTCCCTACTACCCTAGGACCCAAAATTACTGGCCCCGACCGAACTCAAGAACAACGCAAAATAACACCAGATCAAGAAACATCCCACTTGCTAGAGTTACACACATCACTAACCAAAACACCCATAGACACCCACACACACATAACAATCTAAGGCAACAATACTACCGTTCCCCCGAACCAATCCCATATAACCTCACAGACAGTTCGTGCAAACAAAATTACAAACAACATTTTTTAGCCCCAGACCAGAGACACCAGGACACAGGCTGGAATCTAGTAATCAGGAAAAACCGAAGATAATAAATCTCTCAACCAAACCCCTTTCAAGCATAAAAATAGACATCCTCTCAAAAGGGCTA
>NC_068982.1:166757217-166767606 GCF_001194135.2 Octopus bimaculoides
ATATATATATATATATATAAATTTCATTAATCAAAAATGTTATATTAAATACCATGCAACATGAATTCTTGATTTATTAAAATTATCTTTGCTTCTAGAGGTTGTGTCACACTTACCAAATGACAATTGAGACAAGCTCTAGATGAGAATGAAAGATAATCTTAAGAACTCCCAAAGTTAACATTCCATTACTGAAAAGGACACGCTTATTGTCTGGGGATTAAGAGGACAGTAGCAGTCAAGGGTTTTTTGCGTCAAAAGGTTTCATCAGCTAGACAATTGTACTTTCTTAACTCTTTTAACCAAGGGACTTAAGCACATGCAAAGAAGAGTAGAATATATTTATAACCTAGGTAATTTGCATAGTTTAAGCAAAAATCAGATAAGAGAAAAAGTAGTCTGTGGTATGTATGTGGTCTGATCAATGAGTATTCGAACTGTTGCCGTATTAACGAATCTAATGCATGTAGAGTAAAGCCGCTTGGCACAGATTGATCTGGAACTCTGCTGCGCATGCAAACTAAGTTTTAACGTTGTAGCTCACTTTTGCTGCTTACAGCAGTGCTTGAAAGAAGGTGTGTTGCGTGTGATCGTTGCATTGAACGTGACAGAGAAAATTGAGTAGAGAATCTGTTTCAAATGTTTTCAAAAGTTTGGCGATACCTACTCAAGGGCCTACGCAAAATTTTCAAAAAGTTTTCATCGTTCTCGACACAATCAAGGTGACCTTGTGCATCTGAAACCCGAGTGTGTTTTTGGTCAGCTGAAAGCAGTTTTAACACAAACTTGGCAGACACGTGTCTCATACCCAAATTTTCAGTGATAATTGACTGAACTAAACCGTGACTAATCTGCACATCCTCTGATTTCCCTCTTACAGCTGCACGTACATCTGCGATGTTTTTCTCAGTTCTGCTGGTTGCACCTCTCCCAAAACGTTCGTCAATATCGACATTTTTCGGCCATCTTGGAAACGTCTGAACCACTCGTACTCTTGTGTGCGGCTAATACATTCCTCTCTATACACTTTCTGCAACTTTGCGTAGGTCTCTGAGCAGGTATCACCATGATAACTTTCTTTGTCATGGTCAATGCGATGATCACACACTACACGCCTTCCTTCCAAGCACTGCTGTAATCAGTAGAAGTGAGCTATAACGTTAAGACTTAGTGCGCACGCACAGAAAAGTTCAAGATCAATCTTTGCCCAGCGGCTTCACGCTCCGTGCTTTAGCTTCGTTACTATGGCAACAGTCCGGATTCTTATTGATCAGACCTCGTATTTGACAACATAAACAATTACGGGTATATCAAATATCATACAATATAAATTCTTGAGAAACTTAGTTTACGCAATTGAAGCAACATTTCTTTAAAATTGCCATCTGTATATCATACTAAATGTATACACACCTTTAGAAATCATGAAGGTGTGAAATTGAGATAAAATCTCTTCATATTCTGGGTTGTGCTAAAAATACAATATATATTGGAGTATGACGAACATCGTCACTGCAGTAACTTACGAGAATGACAGACACATTTCACCTTTCTTGAGGCTTGTCAGTACTGTGCATTTCATTGTCACCTGCTTAAGCAAAATTCATTCTTTGAGTTTACGTAACTGAAACAGCATTAAATTGAAATCGCCATCTGTGAAACTCTAAAAATTCCACCGTATTGCTGAATTCCAGATCAGAAATTTTCAGCAAATGCAAACACATGAACAAGTTTCTGTTGGCGAATTTGAGAACACTACCATCTCCGAGTTGAGCAACTGTATCGCAGACTTTAGACCTCTTCCGTTGATTCTATAACAACTGGGTTTATGGCTTTATGACCAAAGGGGACTAACTCTAATTCTTCTTGTTTTCCTTCTTTTTCCGTTTCTTTTATCCTTCCACTTTTTTCATTCACCTTCTTCTCGTTTTTTCTAGTGATTTCTCTTGTTCTATTATCCTGATTTGTTACTTGTGTAAGGCGATGTGCCGAGAGCCAGCAGATTGCTTGGAGACACTAGGCGCATTATCAAAACCTGCCTAGAAATAAATCTTCAATGTATGAAACTATTAGTAGCTCATAACTATATTCTGTGTACATTAAACACTACACTACACACACACACACACACACACACACACACAAACATATATATTGATGATCCTCCATCTTGATGACGTGTCCTGCCCAGCGTAACTGTATCTTCGGCAGAGTTGTTTCAATGCTGGCGATCTTCGCACGCTCTAGTACCTCGATGTTAATGACAAAGTCACTCCAGTGATTACTGAGGGTGATGCGAAAGCAGCGCTGTCAGAATCGTTCAAGGAGTCATAGATAGTGTAGGTAGATGACCCACGACTCTGAGCCGTACAAGACGGTGATCAGAACGACGGTTCTGTATACACTGATCTTGGTCTTTAGCCTTCTGATGGTTATCATTCCAGACTCTTTTACACAATCTGGCGAATGCACTGTTTGCCTTGACTAATCTGTTATTAACTTTGTCGATTTTGACATCTGACGAGATGGTGCATCCTAAGTAAGTGAACTGATTGATTGTCTTTAGTTCAGTCTCCTCGAGGGTAATGCGAGGGTGTGGTATTTATGCTGTGAGGTGTGTTGATAGAGAACTTCAGTTTTCTTTAGACTGACTTGTAACCCAAAGTGCCGGGCAGATTCTACAAGGTAAGACGTGATGCGTTGCAGGGCTGTATCTGTGTGGGCAACAAAGCAGCATCGTTAGCAAAAAGTAACTCATGGATAGATTGTTAGTGTTGGTGAGATGGGTTGTTCCAGTGATGAGTTGGTATGAGTTTGTAGGCACCTTAGATTGAAGAGGATGTTATATCAGTGTGTGAGTGTGTGTGTGTTGTGTGTGTATATATATATATATATATATATGGACATACATACATACATACACCACTTCATATAACTACTATAAATAGACCTCCATAATCACTGTCACGTATTACACATCCCTCTCACCGCTACCATGTAATCTATGTTAACATACATAAACAACGAGGTATATATATATAAACTCCTGGCAGAAGTCAGAAAAATTCTTTTTTTTTCAAATGTGGACGTGACAAAAATCATGGCAGCGTCTCGTTTGCTCTGGTATGATTGTCACGATGCTTGTAGAAGGGTGTGGTGTAAATGTGATGAAATCAGGGAGATGGAGTGAAGGTAGCTGTTGTCAATATTGAAGATGGTTGTGGCGTATGTGGTGGTGGTGATGATGGTGGTTACGGTGGAGGTTGTGAGAATGTGGTGTGGGAGTAGAATTGATAGCGATAACAGTTACAGCTACTACTACTACTACTACTACTGCTGCTGCTGCTGCTGCTGCTGCCACTACTGTTGCTGCTGATACTGCTGCTACTACTACTACTACTTTAGCAGCAGCTGCTGCTGTTGCTACTACTACTACTACTACTACTACTACTACTACTACTACTACTACTACTGCAGCAGCAGCTGCTTCTACTACTACTACTACTACTACTACTACTACTACTACTACTGCTGCTGCTGCTGCCAGAGCCTTTATGTAGTCTCTCGATTTGCAAGAGGTTGCAGCCAAACATCCCTAAAATGAAAATACCATTGTCTTGAAAAGAGAGGAAGAAAAACAGAAAAATTTGGTCCCAGATACGCAATGGCCGATTTGCAATTTAGATCCTGAATAAATCAGCTACAGTTCATCCTTCCTTAATTTAGCTCGTGTGACTCTTGACAGATTTAAAACATACAACAAACACTATAAGAAGAGAAAGGGAATCTTAGATGATCTAGTAGATTACACTGTCCGATCAACATGTCCTTCCATTTTTTAAAGGAAGTAGGGAATGATTTGAGCAAGATTTGGTTGCTAATTCTAGCAGCTGGAGTGACTTTGTTGAGGGTCTTCCGTTGGCTCAAGCAAAGCGAAATGCAAAGCACAACATTTGCACCAGAATACGAATACATAACTCAGAGCAGCAAGATTTGAATCTCAATTGTTCAGTCTAAAGATCTTGGCGAATCGTACAATATTTATCATAGATTTTTAGGAAAGTGGTTATACACCATTAGGTGTACAACTGCTTTCCTATATTAAATTCTAAATAATAACGGAACGCAGAACTCTGAACTATCAACACAACAATATTTATTTATGGAGGAAATAGGCAGCACTTCGCCTTTTGGTTGCTGAGACGCCGTCAATGATGTTGAGAGGTTATTTGTCTAGCTCCAGAGTTGGAATGTTGGAAAGAGCTGTCCCCAGAGTTGGAATGCTGGAGAGACAGCTTGATCCGTCCATGCTCATGGCCGGCCGACCGAGAAAGAGAATGAATAAGGGCGCCAAACTTGGATATTGATGACTACGCATGCGCACGAGACAAGGCGTTACTACAGATTCACCTAAACCAAAGCTATCAAAGCCACTTTCAGCTCCTGTAACAACTAAATATAATGACTGCTATTTCTAACGAGTCGAGAAACCATGTAAAGGCTATCCTTGTGGTCCAATATTGAATTGATTGTGATATAAGCACGCTACACTGCCACATGGCATTATACTACATCACCAAAGTCTCATATGTTAACCAACGAGTGAATGTGAACGCTATCACTCGACCTGTTAAAAGGAGCAATTCTGATTTCCTCGCCTATGTTCTATTTTTTACCATTTGATCCAGGAAAGAAAGATGATATCTATATCCTTTATTTATCTATTTTTTTCAAGGCTTCCAGAAACGGTTACTGGAAGAAAGTTATCCTCAAATTAGAGACCTCCTCCATTTACTTACAACACAGTGAATTCCGCAAAAGGCTCCCAGTGAACAGATGTTGGTGTTAAAAAGGGTAACGATCTAAGTCTAGCATCCAAGAACTCAGAATGCAAAGACCTAAAATAATTACGACATGGCCATTTAACTGATGTAATAGTAATTCTGCCGATCCACCGCTCTGCACTGGTGCTTCATTTTAACAACTCTGAAAAGATGAAGGACAATGTGAGATTTGAATCCAGAGCGTAGAGAGTCGGAGATTTGAATCCAGAGAGTCGTGAGATTTGAATCCAGAGCGTAGAGAGTCGGAAAGAATAACAAATTATTTGTTCAACGCTTAACTGACTCTATCAGTTTTATCTCTACATATTAAAAAAACGTAGAACGTATGAGATCCTTGTTTCACAAATTCCTCTCAATGCCTTGTTAGAAAATTATTGACAATATTGGTGATGATTGTGTTGAAGGTTGTGATGGAAATATTGTTAGTATGCAATGGAGTGTAATACTAATGGGTGTGTAGTTACTATGGTGATGTCAGGCCGGTAAAGTATTAGTACTAACGCTGATGTTGGTCGTAACGAAAACCTAGTAAGTGGTATTGATGTAATGGTGGTAGTGATGTAATAGCTATGATGTTTGTGGAAATCGTGCTGCTAGGATGGTGATAGTGTTGGTAATGGTTATTTGTGGTAAAATATGTGGTTGTGGGGTTGGGATGATGAAAGTGAAATGGCACTAAATGTTACAGTTGTGTGGAAATATGGATCATGTGATGAAACTGTTAGTTGCAGTGGTCGTACTGTTTTGTAGAGGTGGCGTTGGTGGTAGTGAATGCGAATGGAACTGTTTATGATAGCGGAGAAGGCAGTGGTGTGATGGACGAGTTGAGGTTCTCTGTTGGTTGTAGAGGAGGAAACGGTAATAGTGGTGAAGTGAAGTGATGGGAAAATTGATATTTTTTGTTGTGGAAACTACATTTTATATTGTGATAGTTGTGTAATAATAGTTGTGATGGGAATTATGAAACAGTGCTGGTATGGTCGTTCCGTTGTTGTTGTTTTTGTTTAACTTCTAACTAAAAGAATTCCAACCATGAATATCCCATCATTTTAAAAGTATGTTGAATTACTTATTCAATGTGTTCTTTTCTTTCACAAGATGGTAGGGTGTGATTTCTAGTAGGTCGAGCCTCTGCATAGAGCCCGAAGTACTGCATCGGGACGAAATGCTTTGTTGTTGTGGAGGCGTATAAAACTGTATTTTAATAAGGTTATGGCGATCCTTCGATACTAGTCCATTACAACTTCCGGTCGTTGCGCGCACGCATACTGATTACATGATCGTATAGTGCGTTTGTTTTTCAATGACTTGAAAATATGAAAAGACAACATTAAATAGAAACTCAAACCTTCTCCCCCTCAGATGCATACAGTTCTCAAACTTTAAATACATAAATACACTATACGATCATGTAATCAGTATAGGGAGGAGATACACCACCGTGGAGGTGCGCTTCACAACGGAGGAAGAAACAATAAAACACTCCACAGAGGCAATAAGGACAGAGGAATGGGTGCTCTTGCCTTCGTACTGCGGTAAACGTGTGGCGAAGGTGCGAGTGAGTAAGGTGCCATCCGAACTGAAACTTTAAACACATAAACACACTATACGATCATGTAATCAGTATGCGTGCGCGCAACGACCGGAAGTTGTAATGGACTAGTATCGAAGGATCGCCGAACTTTGTAATTAACCACACAATTGTTAGTGCTCACAAATACTCATAAACTAAAGTGTTGTTAGTGAATATAGTAGGCGGAAGCTGGCGGAAGCTGGCGGAAGCCCGTTGGATACATATGTACGTGCGCACCTGTATTTATGTGTATGCGCATGTCTATATGTTTTTCACTGCTTGGCAATCAACTGAATAAGCACTAGATTTAGAAATGTATATACTGGGTTTAATTTGACTGATTAAACCCTTCAGGGAGTTATCCCAGTATTGCTACCATCCAACGACTGACACCAGTAAAAAAAGAACAAAATAAAAAGCAGACATAAACTATTTGAAAGAGAATGCTATATGGAAGATAAAGATTTGTTGAAAGAATTCTAACGTATAATCTGTTGAACCATATGTTTTTTCATATTTTATCCTGGTCTTCGCCGTCCTTTTTTAAGATTCTATTACGTAAGTATGCAACATAATAAAACATACCGGACACATTCTATGTCCTTTTACTAAATTCTCACGGTTGGTCTACGAGTGGTCAAAGATAAACCAATCCTGGGACATCCTGCAGAAATGAGATGTTGGAAGTCAAAATATGTAAAGTATTTCCTTTTACAAAAAAATGTGCGCTTATGCTGCATATTTCTATAATAAATTCTTCTAAAGATGGGGGTGATTTTTGCAAGATAGGCAATTGTGAACAAGAAAGAACCAAATCATGAAATATAATCTGATTCAACCCAATATATGGTAGGTAGGGGTCGGGACATACTGAGTAATATTTATTGCATCTTTGACTTTAAAAAAAAAAAATTCACCGGCCTGTCATCAGATTAGCAAATGATCTTTTCTAAATGCATTAAAAACATTATAACATATTCATTACATCATTTCATAAAATTATCTCCGTTCTCTTTGAGGGTACAAAAGAACAATTTTGGTGGGGCAAACCGAGTAAGACAAAATAAGGTAAACCTGCCTCTTCAATTTTCCAGAATTCTATTTGATAAAACAAACAAAAAAACTCATACACATCAGTATCCATCCTTAGACATCTAAAGATTCGAAATGCAAACAATAATTTAAAATATTTACGTCAAATGAAAGCGGATCATGGGAAAGTAGCGCATGATATGAAATTAACGAAACTCGACTAAATCCAAAAGTTCAACATAAAATATTTCTAATAGCTTCTTCACAATCTGCTGGAGTGGATCTCTTCCTGACATATTTACACAACATCTATATAATGACCTGTTTGTTCGTTCACCCGTTATACTTTAATTAGTTAGAGTGGTGGAGGTGGAGTAAGAGTAAGAGAGAGGGGGAGAGAGAGGGAGGAGTGAAGAGAGAAGAGAGGAAGAAGTAGAAAAAGGTGATTAATATTAATACACTTAAGCCAAATGATCACGTGGTCAGCTGAAGGTAAAAGCGAAGAACGAGAGTAAAAGACGATGCGAGAAAAGAGGGAGAGAGAAGTGTTAACGACGTGTGGTGGGGGAGAAATACTTATTACGTGGTTAAAAAGTTAGCTGAAGGAAAAGATAGATAGAGATTGACATGGGAAGCAGTTGTATTGAGAGAGAGAGAGAGAGAGAGGGGCAGATAGCGGGGGTGGTGATGGTAATGGTAGTGTCTTGATATTAAAAAGTATCTTTTTTATTGAACTAATTTTTTTTATAGCGACCATCGCATACACATAAGTGCAATTATTTATCGTCTGCTCGCTTAAAAATTTGATATTTGTTAATAAGGGTTAATTTAGCCGAAACTCTGGATTCACAGGAAACACGGTTGCAAGCTACTCGAGAAAGGATGCGCAGATATAGAGGACAGACCAGAGAGGAACAGCGAGAAGATATAATAAAAAGAGGAAAAAGACAACACCGATGGAGGCGTGAGGAAGTGAATGTGGTTGAACGTCAAGAATATTTAAAGAAAGCTAAACTATGAATGCTATAAAAATGCAAATCATCCTTTCTTAAATAGGTCCTCTTAATTTTTTCATTCCGCGGAATTTACATGGGTCCTAATAGTACAATTGAAGAGAATAAATTGTTGAAATTAGTCATTACTCATTTTGCCTTTTTTTAGACACCATGTTTTTGAAAATTGAAAATTATCAAATTGGGCATTAGTATGAGAAAAAAATTGATTTGGAATCCAGCATAAAAAAGGATATTGATTGTTAAACACTAAAGATTATCCACATATTTTATTAGCAACCTCAATTACAACCGGGCCAAGTTTGAAAAATTTCTTGAAAAAAAAGTACCTCTCAGCTAACTATGTTTCAAACTGTCTCAACTTCAACAACCGTAATTATACTGACCAATTTCTCACTCTCAAATATAATGCAACAGTACAAAATGACAGTGCAATACTTGTATTGTAATGATTTCAAACCAGTAGGGATAAAATAACGAGAAATCAGAAATTACTTATTTTGTCCCACCCGCTATGTAGAAAATAATATATCGAAAAACTCCCTGTTGTTAATACAATGGAATTATATCAACAATTTGGTCCTACATGTATAACGACACTTTTTGAAATATGACCACGAAATAAAACGTAAGTGAATATAGTGTGTATGTTTGTTTTTATATTACCGTTATGACTCTTCCACGATATAATTATTTTCCAAGTAAACAAATCATCATGAAAGTTAGCCACAGGACATACGTATTATAGGAATTATCATTATTTACATTATTTACATTTGACAGATATTTGTCCTCATCTTGTTTGTTGTTAACCACTACGCCATATGCCCACGGGCATATGGCGTAGTGGTTAAGAGTGCGGGCTACTAACCCCAAGATTCCGAGTTCGATTCCAAGCGGTGACCTGAACAATAACAATAATAATAATAATAACATCGAAAAATATCTCAGGAATGAGAACCCAGGTTCGAAATTTCCCCAAGACACCTAAAGAAGACTGTCGGCTATATCAGCCGAAACGTGTTAACAACAAACAAGATGAGGACAAATATCCGTCGAATGTAAATAATGTACTTCGTTATCTCTTAAATATAGAACTGTATGCTTTTTGTGTTTAGCAAACAATACAAAAAGCGTTCCAACCATGACTTAATCAGTTATTCTATTCTACGCATCCGGAACTACTTTATTTAATACAACTCTCTATTTTTGAGTTGAAATGATATAATTTGAGGGAGATTTAATTTCCAGTGTTTAGCAGGCAAAGTGACCACATTGTGACTCATTGAGGTTGCTATTGTTTTTGTTACTATATCACCAGGTTTGCCTTCATCGAGAAGATGTGACCAATCCGTCGTTTCAAGCTATCTAAGATTGCATTATGTAATGTACTCTTTTAAAACACAGCTGGGTGTGATTAGAAGGAAAGTTGGTTATTTCGAGCAGGTAGAGGTTCCTACATACATTAGCTTGTGTAATAAAAGTTGTTTTGTAGACAATGCCAGCCATTGCCATCCCATCTTTTAAGATTAATGAATCACTGAGCACATTGAGTTTCTCTTTTTTAACTCAATGTAGGCGCAGGAGTGGTTGTGTGGTTGCTTCCCAACCACAAGGTTCCGGGTTCAGTTCCACTGCCTAGAAAAATAAAGATGTCACACAGTAAATGTAACATAGCTAGATAAATAGACGGGGATGTTAATAACCAGGTTCACCGCTCTCTTAATTACTTCTTTTACTTTGGCTGGAGATATCTTGAAAGGTTTAAATTATTTTCTGAAAATGAAGAATCTTAGACATTTTTTGGACGTGATTTTTGCACATACATTTTTTTGCACTTGTAAAGTATAAATATTTGTGTATGCACACACACACACACACTCACATACGCACGCACACACACACACACACACACACACACACACAC
>NC_068982.1:166767616-166772075 GCF_001194135.2 Octopus bimaculoides
CACGTGCGCACACACACATACATAGATGGGCGCAAGGATAATTGATGTAGTAAGCTAAGAAATTTTAATTAATTAAAAGCACGCCCTAACTATTATTTTCTAAAAGACTGATTCTGGTTTAAAAAAATAGTCGGCGGGAACACGCTGAAAATTTTAATTAATCATAAATGATTAAAGCAGACGATTTGTTCGACTAAAATTCCTAAAGGCGATGCTCCAGCATGGCCGAGATCTAATAACTGAAATAAGTAAACGGTTAAAAGTAAAAGATAAATATGGAATGTGATGGTGATGGAGTCCGATCATAGAGTTTAACATAGGCGCAGGAATGGCTGTGTGGTAAGTAGCTTGTTTACCAACCACATGGTCCCGGGTTCAGTCCCGCTGCGTGGCACCTTGGGCAAGTGTCTTCTACTATAGCCTCGGACCGGCCAAAGCCTTGTGAGTGGATTTGGTAGACGGAAACTGAAAGAAGCCCGTCGTATGTATGTATATATATATATGTGTGTGTGTGTATGTGTGTGTGTGTGTGTGTGTGTTTGTGTGTATGTGTTTGTTTGTGTCTGTGTTTGTCCCCCCACTATCACTTGACAACCGATGCTAGTGTATTTACGCCCCTGTAACTTAGCGGTTCGGCAAATGGGTTCGATAGAATAAGTACTAAGCTTACAAAGAATAAATCCTGGGGATCGAGTTGTTCGACTAAAGGCGGTGCTCCAGCATGGCCGCAGTCAAATGACTGAAATAAGTAAAAGAATAAAAGAGCGGTGACATTTTCCATACATCTATTTTAGAGAAAAAAATTAAAATCTAGTACGTGTAGCGTTTGTCTTCTGTCAACGTTCTTAAGGGACTCTTTTCCACCGTCAGAACTATATCGTATGACAACTCTCCCTGGTAAATGTGATTCGTGTAAATGCGAGTGTTTTTGGTAATTCTATTTTCTGAACTGGTTACAACAACCAAAACTTTTAAATACTGAACTTTTACACCCACTTAAGTTTAATACCAAATATCCTATGATCAGTATGCAATATCCTATACGGGTAATGGGCAACCTGTAGTTCGCGAGACTTTCTGAAGGTCATGCGTTACGAAAAATTTCCTTTTATTTATTTATCTATTTTTGGTAGTACGGCCCGCTAAATGATATGCCATGTCTCCTGCGGCTTGCTTCTCGACGAAGATTACTGTGTCCTACACACTATATTCTATATTTTGTATTATGTCTTCTACATTCTTACTGTACATTTACTTGCGAACAGTGATGGATATGCATGAATACATGGGCAGACCCTTTATTCAAATTCTTACCACCCTCTTCAGATTCCCACCACTCAAATTAAATACGATGGCAGTTTCTGCGTCAGTCTTGGGAAGGGGTAGATTAGGTGGGTTGTTGTTTGTCGGAGTGGTTTCTCCCTTTCGTGCTGCTGTTGTCGGTTCGGTAGTGTTCTTAGTGTTGCCTTTTCGGGTATCTTTGGCTGCTGTTGCAAATGGCGTCCCTTCCAATGTGGGTGATGCTGCTGCTACTTCTACTGTTGCTGCTTCTGTGGTGATCATCGTTGCCGTCTTTGTAGCTGTTGGTGTTTTCTCTGCACACAGTGCAGTTGTTGCTGCTTTGGGTGGTGGTGGTGGTGGTGGTGGGGTTAATTTTGATGCAGCCTGTGTTTGCTGCTGTAGGTGCTGTTGTGAAGTCTCTTTGCTGGAGTGGGGTGTTTCTCGTTTGTTCCCAGTTGGCAAAGAACTTTGAGGCGGTCCCTCTGCCCGCAGAGATAGCACCTCGATTTGCGTACCCCCACCGATACGTGTAACTTTGCTCCTTCAGGCAAGTGAATAATGCCCGGAATGCTTTCAAGGGCTTGCTGATTTGCCTGGATTAAGAGTTCTAAACCCTGTCCCCACTACTTTTATTGGTGTAGTTTTTTTATCTGTAGTATAGCGATGCTTTCCTCGTTATCAAGAAAGACGGCTGCCACCAGCCAAAGGACGTGAATCTCAGAGGGCACTTCCCCAATCTTTATTTTTGATACTAGCTGTCCGAGGTACATTGGCAAGAGCACTAGTTCGTCCGTTTTTAAGGGCAGTGTGGCGGGTAGTCTGGCTTCGTCTTCCGACTTGAACCTTTTTTCCACGGTGCCATATCTTTTCCCTCTAGCCACGTATTTAATTTTATTCCAGATGGGCTGCAAACACTTTTCTATAAGTACCTTTGGTGCATGGTCATTTTTTTTTTGTCTTTAAGTGATAGGGTTTCATAAATTAGAGTTCATCGTAAGGTGCGCTGTGAGATTTCACTAGGGGGCGTTAAAGAGACAATTGTGTCGTTTTTCTGAATTAGGTTTTGGAACATTTTCAAATCTTCAACATTCATTTTTAGCTGCTCTTGTTGTACTTTAGCTACAGCTGTGATACTGCGACTGTTAGGTTTAATAACACTTTTTCTTCGAGATTTACACTTGTCTTCCTGGTTGTGGTAGCGTTGGAAAACGTCTGTGTGCTTTCGGCTGCAAATCCTTCATTCCCGACCTCCTTTTCGTAATGCGGGAGGGAAAGAAAGGTTACTACGTAAATTTCAGTTGGGTGGGGGGAATAGCCCTCTTCATGACTGGAGGCCATGTTTGAAAAATGTAAACAAATATATGCCAAGACAATACATTATGAAATTCCACATGAAGGGGGAATCTTTTTAGTAAAAAATCTTTCTCCGTCAAGCAGGTTCAGTTTAATTAACTCCAAATGTTTAAAATAAAATTATACTCGTTTGTGTAATAAAAAAAAATAGCAAAACTTACGAACGTAAGAAAACACGTCCGCTCGGCAAGAAATTTCTTTCTTTATTCGCCATAAAGGCTAAGATATATCAGGTCATCCCATAAGTTCTGTCCGATTTTACCTTTTTTAAAATTGAATGAAATTTAATAGTATTTTAGAATGTCTAATGGAATTAAAAGTTATTTTTATGCATTTGTGTACATTTAAACTAATTAAACTAATTAAAACTAATTTTACAGAATAACAGAATTTAAATTTCTTTGATTCAAACCCTTTCTAACATGGAAGTATCCAAAGAGCATTTAAGGCACATAATGCTTTATGAGTACAAAAAAGGAAACTCTGCAGCCGAAGCTACTCGAAACATACACTCAGTTTATGGGAAAGAATGCTTGAATGAAAGAACTTGCAGAAGATAGTTTGCGAAATTTAGAAGTGGAGATTTCAGCCTTGAAGATGAAGATCGAAGTCCAGTTGAGTCTGATGATAAGCTCCTTGAGGCATTACTTGAAGAATCCTGCATTATCAGTTGAAGAATTGGCAATAAAGCTTAGTTCAAACTATACAAGTGTTCATCGTCATCTTCAACAACTTGGAAAGGTTCCTAAACTTGGAAAATGGGTGCCTCATGACTTGTCCGAAAGCAACCGCAAATCCCGAGTCGACATCTGCTCTTCTCTCCATTCTCACGAACTCATTTCACTCTTATTTGGATAGACTTGTGACTGGTGACGAAAAATGGATCTGCTATCGAAATGTTAAACGTCGTAAACAGTGGCTTGGTAAAAAGGAAAAAAGCTCATCCACAACCGAGAAGAGAACTTCAAGGAAAAAAGGTTTTTCTCTCTATCTGGTGGGATTGCAAAGGAGTAATTCACTTTGAATTGTTACCACCTAATGCAACAATCAATGCTCAAGTCTATTGTCAGCAATTAGAGCGTTTGAACCAAGCTTTGAAGAAAAAAGACCTGCTTTAGTGAATCGAAAAGGAATGATGTTTCATGAGGACAATGCGTGACCCCACACTGCAAAGATCACATCACAGAAGATCGAAGAGCTTGGTTGAGAAAAAATTTCTCATCCACTTTATTCTACCGACCTTGCTCCTTCAGACTACCATTTGTTTCGTAGTTTGCAGAATCATTTGGGGGACATAACTTTCGCAAGCCAGGAGGAGGTCGAAACTGACATTTCAGAGTTCTTCGCTTTGAAGCCAAAAGAGTTTTACATTGATGGGATTAAAAAGTTTGTAAATAGATGGAAGGTAGTCATAGATAATCAGGGAAAGTACTTTGATGATTATATCCACTTGACGAAGTATCAATTTTGCATCCAATTGAAGCAAATGCAAGTGCATTGTTGTATGATCGAATTTTTGTTATAAATTTGCTATCGCCCCATAATTTCAGAATATCATCTGATAAATTCGGAATAGGTTCAACTTTAACTTTCCCTTTTTCACAGCAAAGGGAAATTGGTTTAACAGGCCAGTGTTTCGCTTTACAATGCGGGCACCCACAATCTCCAAAACTGCCACAGCTATGAGACCGGTGTGATACTGGTATCTTATTTTCGTTATCTCTGGGTGCCAAAGTTACCTCAACTGATGGAATTTTTCTGAAAATAAGGGATGGGGAGGGACTAAACCTATATATATAAACCACCCAAGAGACACCCCCCCCCC
>NC_068982.1:166772104-166774002 GCF_001194135.2 Octopus bimaculoides
CCCCCCCCCCCGAATACCTTTACAAAGTTTCATGCCGATCGGCCCAACCGTCTGGCCGTGATGTGAATACAGATGGACGGACGGACATTACGCCCATTATAGTATGATTATTAATTATTATTATTTACATAGAGAACAGCTTTTTTACAAACCTCTTTTAAAGACAGGACTGTGTTGGAGCTTAATCTTTTCAGGAAATATTTTTTTTATATTACCTCGTTAGTCTTTTAAATAATAATTGTAATGACATGTTCGCGCGCTATACTCTAGATTTCGAGGAATCACAGGAATACTAGTGTTAAAATCATCAACATTGGATTTAATATTATTCAACGGTAATTTTTATAATTGCGTTGATGATTTTTAACAATATTTCTACGATCCTTTGCGGCGTACTGCAAAGGGTACGATCAACATGCTAGTGCTACTATTATATTATTCAGCTCACGAAACCAAGGCCTTGAAGCGTTAATGGATTACTAGATTTAGGCACACTAATCTAAACTGTCATAGTTTGCCGAAATGATTACTTACCTCGTATCGCTTCTGTAGTGTTTAGGGTTTTTTTTTATGGTGACAAGGCTGCTAACCTTGCACTCCACCCACCTCCTTTCTCATCCAGGCTTGTAACAGGTTATAGCAGAGTTAATAATTGTTCTTATCGTTAGGAAAGTCCGGAAAGGACCACGATCTCGTGGACATTTGAAGAAGGAAGGAGAAAAAGCGGCAGGCCGATGAAGACGTGGCAAAGAACTGTGTGGCAAAGACGTGGCAAAGAACTTGACCGAGATGGGTGACACCTGGGAAGAAGAGTGCAGTTTTGGTGGTGATGGTGGTGGTGGGAGAGTTGTATAGAACTACATTACCCAATGATTCCTTATTGTATTTAAGACAAAGTGGAGCGAGTTGAGAGAGATTTAGTTGTTATATCTAGCAGGTCAGGCAACCTTTTTGGAGGTCCCTTTGTTTATGCTGTTGTTTGTGTTGGTGTTGTAATTTCTTTTTGGCCTGAGGGTGACTGTAGTAACGACGGAGGATCTCTTAGTGATTTAATTACAAGATTTAACGTAGGCTTCAGCTGAAAAACAAATATTATTGTTTATGTGAAAGGCAGGACGGAAGTAGTCAAGCGAATATCATAATTGAAAATGAAAACAATAACAACGAAATCGAGAATTACGTAACAACAACAATAATATTATTTTCTTTATTATTCATGAGGAATACCAACATCATCATCGTCGTCATCGTCGTCGTCGTTGTTGACAACGCCATCGTCATCATCGTAATAATAATAATAATAATAATAATAATAATAATAATAATAATAATAATAATAATAATTATTATTATTATTATTATTATTATTATTATTATTATTATTATCAATTCTAACATTGGTGGTGGATCAGCTGAGGTCGGTGGTTCATGCTATTGTGTTTGTCGACATTTTCCGGCAGCAAAGACTTGCAATATACGAAGCACTATAAAAACATTTATTATATAGAGATGAATGCATTAGATGTAATTATGTATTTGTGTGGCTTGCAAAGTATATGTGAGGATATATGAAAATATATGTAAAATGCATGTAAAAATGTATGTATTATTTTAAAGCGTCCGACTAAAATTAATGTTATGAATAGCTATGTTAACATTGTCATTCTTACGTTGTTAGTGTTTCCTGTGTGTAGGCTGTCTTCATTAGCACCACCTGAACACGTCTTTTGTCGTACGATGATCACACAGCACACAACACACACTAAACGCCGGGAAATGCATTAATATATTGACTCATTCAGACATACATATACACATACATGCAATGATAGATGCATTATATGTGTATGTTTGTGTATGCATGTATGTATATATATATGTATATATATATATATATG
>NC_068982.1:166774752-166779734 GCF_001194135.2 Octopus bimaculoides
TCAACAGTAAAATGGGTTTGGAGGAGCTGAACAATTTAATCTTTATTTTTTTAATACTTGCTGGTTAAAGAAAAGTGTCTTTTTCTTCGCAAATGCACCTAGACCGGTGAAATAGGCTTCATTTATGTTCGTTTTGAGTCTTACATTAAAACACATATAGGCAAACATTAAAGTATTGGGTACGATGCAAGTGTGTTTCTAGCAAGAAACTTACTGGTGAAACCAAAACCTGTTACCTCAATCATTAGGGTATCGGAGGAAATGTCTTGTAGAATTTATTCTAGCTTCTGAGCTAGAGTTCAAATCCAACTAAAGTCAACATTGCCTTTCGTCCTCTGGAGTCGATAAAACCTTTCCTAGTCTAACAGACCGCCTTAGAATGACAAAATGATCCGAATACCGAGAAGGCTGCTTTGTAGATTTATTCGGACTGTTTGTTTATTGAGTACAATTCCTGCCATAGTTTTCTAATGCTATCACTTAGTTTTGGGATACTATTTAGGTGCCTCCACTCTGTTGTAAACATTCTCCAGTTCGAGAATACTTTCCTCGTCCCCTTGTCACCATTTCTGGAGATTCTATACAAGGGCAAGAGCCCTGCCTTTCCTCCTGAACTGAGCGAAAGCAAATAGCAGAGACCAACAGTAGCACTAAAAATATCCTGCAGGATATACAGAAAGTAACAAAATGCACTGAAAGATCTAATTCAGTTACCGCCTGCTCAAAGCTGTAAATGTCTTTAGAGAAAGAAGTTTCGTTACAAAAATTAGCAGCAAAACAACATAAGGTCAACTTGCGCAAATTGTGTTATAAAATTCCGGGTTACTAATTCAGTCGTTGAGAATGATGAATCGGTTTGATATATAATTTAGTTTGTTTCATAAACGTTGCGATCTGATGTGTATATATGAGGGTGTGTTGGTTTGTTTACTTCTTCTAAGTAAGCAGCTCGCTAAAAAAAAAAATGAATGATAGAATAAGTATCAAGCTCTCCAAATAAATTATGAAATCAATTTGACCGATTAAACCGCTCAAGGTAGTGCCCCAGCCTAGCCGCAACCCAGTGACATAAAGCAAGTAAAAGAATTAGAAGTTATAGACATATTATATTACGTTATATCATGTTATATATATATATATATCCCTCGGGGTCAGCCACATTTAAGTGGCAAATATACTTCACTTTATCGTATATATATATATATATATATATACACAACACGAACTCTGTATAAATAAACTACTGAGTATGCCAAACAAACTGCTCCATTCAGTACTACTCTTTTGTTAGCCTGTAACATCTGTAGACCATATTCAGAAAAACTTACCTGGTTAACTATATTTTGATTAAATACCAACGCGACTTACATGAGAGCAACTAACTGAATACTGATATTTCTTGGAGAGAGTGTGTATTCCACACGGATTCTTAATTCAGCTGAGGAATGACAAGTTGTTGGCAAATATTTTATTAGAAAAGTGCGATCATAATAATAATAATGATGATGATGATAATGATGATTTCAAATTTTGGCACAAATAATGATAATGAATAATGATAATATATACATGCACACACACACACACACACATACACGCGCGCGCACACACACATACACACACACACACCTGAATGTATGCATGTATAAAAAATGTATCAAAGTAATATGAAAAATATTCCACCAGGAAAACGAACCTATGTAACATCAAAGAGAATTGTCAGATATTGAATAACATTTGAAATCCGAACCCAAACACAGGGAGAACTATTAATATAGTTTCCTTCAAGTCATTTCCCTAAGTAAGCATTGTGCCGACGTTCTTGTTTGATTACGTATTTCTAAAAGAATGCTACCGAATATATCCAACATATAAACTGTGGTTCTACTCAGCCAGTTGCTAGCGGGATTAGTTGCTAGAGAAACATCGTTGTGTTTTTGCCCTTCTCGTCTTAGACAAATTCTGGAAAACTCTTCTCCTTTTCGACTGAGTCATATTTCTATAAAATAATTCTTTCTAAACTGTAAGAGGATCTGTTCATGGAGTATAATAGTAAGCATACCTGAGACGTGAGTTATTTGAGGATTGTCAGAAAGACAGAAAGAAAGAAAGAAAGAAAGAAAAATAGAAAGAAAAAAGATCTCGAATGACTCTCTTTTAAAATTGGCCTGCGATACCAATGTGAAAGTAGGTGGGCTTTTCATATTAATTTCAAATTTTGGTACAAAGCCAGCTATTTCGGGCGAGAGGGTAATTCGATTGTATCGACCCCAGTGCTCAACTAATACTCTTTTTATCGTCTCCGAAAAGATGAAAGGCAAAGTCGACCTCGACAGAATTTGAACTCAAAACGTGAAGACGAACGAAATGCCGCTAAGCATTTTGCCCGACGTAGTGTGTTTTACATATTAAAAGAATATTATTACTCTGAGAAGTGTTTACTCATAGAAGAGCATTCAAAACTGTTCTGTAGATTATCCCTTAGATTCCAAATGCTGTTGTTGCTCACTCCAGCATCAACCTCCATTGAGCAGACCTTTTTACTTAGAGGCGCAGGGCTGAAATTCGGGTCGGGGAAGTGGGTAGTCGATTACTCAACGGGTAACTAATTTATCGATCCTGAAATAATGAAAGGCAAAGTCGGCCTCGGTGGTATTTGATCTCAGAAAGCAAAAAATCGGAAGAAATGCCACCAAGTTTTTTGTCCGACACACAAACGACTCTACTAGCTCGCCGCCTTTAACAGACCTTATAATCAAAGACATTCTCGCCGCAACTAGACTATATTTTTCTAATATACAGGACTACAGTATCTAAGGTGACCTTTTTTTAAGATGTTATTTTAGGAAATTTGGCTCCTACTTTTAGCAAATCGGGCGAACGTGTTGAGGCTGCCTTAGTGATTCGAAAGATTTCTTCGAGTTTCTAACTAGCAATCCTCGGTGATGATATAGCAGAGCAGATAATCACTGCTGTTGTTCGATCATGAAGCCTGAAGTCATCCACGATAAGTGAGCAGTAGTATGATTATTTTTGTCTTTGAAATAAGTAACGTCTGGGTTTTGATATTTGTTTATTGAATGCTGAAGAGCGCAGCGATGAACAAGTTAGCAGAGTCTCGATCTATTGACTTCGACAGCGCACTATGTCCATGGAAAAAGTCGATACCGTCTAATTCAGTGGTTCTTAACCTGGGTCCATATGGACCCTCAGGGTTCATATGAGTTTTTGTGGGGTCCTCACAACAAAATAGTAAATTGGAAATCCACAATAGTATTCTAAGAGCCCCTAAAACCATTTTACTTTACATGCGTGTATTGATATGTATTGCAAGAAACAGCTAGGTTTCTTGAGAGAGAGAGAGAGAGAGAGAGAGAGAGAGAGAGAGAGAGAGAGAGAGAGAGAGAGAGAGAGAGAGAGACAGAGATGGGCGGAGAGGAGAGAAACAGGCAGACAGAGAGTACAAATTGCCGAGTTCCTAGGGTAGTGGACAACAATTAGTTCCAGCTGTGATTATGCTCTTTTCTCAGGTGTATTGCTTTTAGGACTTATGGGTGTTACGGAAACGTTAGAGAAAGATGAATCTAGCGAATTACAGATATTGATATTCTTAGTAATTCGGTGAAGTTGATGCAATTTCTAGCATACAATTTCAAATCGTCTTATATAACAGGTACCTGACCAGCCAAAGTGATAGCCTCTGCTCAGTCACTCAACCTGCCAGAATTAACTAGCAAATCTTTCTCAAATTGCATCCTAGCATCTTGAATTAAAAAAAGGACACATTCTATAATGTAATACACCATGGTTAAGCAAGGTTAAACGTTCTCTTGTCTTTGATATGCTTCTTGATCCAAAAGTAGGCCGCGACTGTTAAATGACCACTCGTTGATCGTTTAAATATTTGAAACTAACGGAAGGAATTATGTGAATAAAGTCAAGAAGGATTTGAGTTAACATTTCTTATAGGTTGAAGAAAATGGGAAGATACAAAACAAAACTTTTACTGTTTCTAACCTAATGAAAACTATATAGATAAACACTACACAAAAAAGGCTGGGATTTACGTGAGTGAGCCACGTGTTTGCTTTAAATTGTTGGTTTTACAATATCTGAAGATCTCGTTTGGCGTCTACACGACGTACCACAGTAAACTCTGCACTCCAAAATATTCGACCTCCTTCTCAGGGCCAGAAATACTTCAGCTCCTATTAATTGCTGATCAACTACAAAACTTAAGCACGACATGAAATGAAGTACTGATCCCACATTTGAGGGAGTAATACTGCTACTCACACACAAACACCTTGGAGCACATTTACAACGTCCCCACCCTCTGACTGATCATTAAAGACTCACTCATCAAAAACAGTATAAATTCTGATCTACAGGTCCATGTTTCCACCCTTTCTCTTCTATCATTACTAAAACAATCTCTGAAGTTGCTGGTTACATACCGCTACCACCTTGTCCTCGTTTGATTCACTCATTGCTTATCTTTTTGTCACCTTTACTATCACACCTATGTTAATCCCCAAAGGGATCACACTAACTGATTTATTCAGTCTTTCCTGTCCAGAACACTCAATCTCCAGGCATTTCCTGCTCGTCTACATTTTTCTTGCAGGCGTACCCCTAGAGATGTTTACAGTGAACGTTTCTGACACCACATCTCAAATAATTTCAGAAAATATGCAGAGGTCATGAACATAGATTCTACTTCAACTATAAAAAATCCAACTAAAAGTGTAGTGCAGGCGCCTTTGGTTTCAGCACTCGACTGATGACTGTTGAATTCTTTTGCAAATTTGTAGAAACCTTAAAATATAAGAATGAATGACGTCATTAAACGCTATGCGGTCAACAACCCACAGTACTTAGAACCCAGTCTCAGCATCATCATCATCATCCTTCACCACCACCTCCACCATCACCACCACCACCACTACCACCACCACCACCACCACCACCACCACCACCAC
>NC_068982.1:166779744-166785948 GCF_001194135.2 Octopus bimaculoides
CTCCACCATCACCACCACCACCACTACCACCACCACCACCACCACCACCACCACCACCACTACATCATCATCATCATCATCATCATCATCATCATCATTATAGTTATCACCATCATTGTACACCCAGATTCATCGTCATGATTGTTCGTAGCCACGGCGACCGCCACCCACACCAATCCCGTCGTTCATCGCTGCCGTAGTTCTAATGAAATTATACGATGGAAAGACACCCCCAACCAGCTTTAAATGGAAAGATAAACATGTGTAACAATATGAGTAGAAGTATTTTTCACATAAGTCAAAGGATTTAAAAGCGAGAGGAACAATAAATATACAAAGAAATAACAAGCAGATACACGCTTACACATAGGCATTATGTATGAATGTGTACATGAGTGTGTGTATATGAGTGTGTGTATATGAGTGTGTGTATATGTCTATATATGTGTAAGTATATATGCTCGTATGTATGCGTATGTATGTATATGTATGTGTGAATATGTATGTATGTATGTATGTTTGTATGTATGAATGTAAAAGTGCATATGTATGTATATGTATGTGTGCATGTGTTATTTATTTTACTACCCACAAGGGGCTACACACAGAGGGGACAAACAAGGACAGACAAACGGATTAAGTCGATTATATCGACCCCAGTGCGTAACTGGTACTTATTTAATCGACCCCGAAAGGAGGATGAAAGGCAAAGTCGACCTCGGCGGAATTTGAACTCAGAACGTAGCGGCAGACGAAATACCACTAAGCATTTCGCCCGGCGTGCTAACGTTTCTGCCAGCTCGCCGCCTTATGTGTGCATGTGTGCATGTACGTATGTATATATGTGTGTGTATGTATATATGTATGTATGTATGTATGTATGTATGCATGCATGCATGCATGTATGTATGTGTGTATGTATGTATGCATGCATGCATGTATGTGTGTATGTACATATATATATATGTATAATGTATATGTATGTATGTATATGTATGTATATGTATGTATGCATATATGTATGTATATGGATGTATATGGATGTATGTATGTATATGTATGTATATGGCTACATAAAAGTCTGATGATGTCTATGCAACAAACTGAGGAATGTTAAAGGGTTACTCCCTCTGAAAACCACTCCAAATACACATACAAACATATAAACACGTATATAGAAATACATACGTGTTTACTTACGTATGTGTGTGCGTATGCATGTATGTATATGTATTATGTCTTGTACGTATGCATATATATGCACACAAACACGCATATATATATATATGTGTGTGCGTGTGTGTGTCTATACATATATATACATACATGCACATGCACACGCACACAGAAATATATAAGGTACACACACACACACACACACACACACACACACAACCACGCTTATATATATATATGTATATAGGTACAAGTGTGCCAAAGACATTAACACATGATCTGGCTGTAATCTTGATACGTCAAAATACTCTGCACTCAATAAAATAACAGCAATGATAGCAATAATAATAATAATAATAATAATAATAATAATAATCATAATAATAACAACAACAACAACAACAACGACAACAACAAGACTGTATTACTGTTGCCATGGTTACAAACAAAACAACAAACAATAAACTAACGTGTTCCAGGTTTCTAGAATTTTGCCCAAGGAATAATCTTGTTATAGTCGTCGTCATCATCGTCGTCGTTGTTACTGCTAGCCTTCGTTTAGCCCTGGGCCAGCACTAATCGAGCAGTCCAATGTGATGCAGACAGCCAATCAAACGAGGAGGTGCGACCGACGAGTTCGTATAGCTCCAACCTTTTGGTTGTTCCATGTCTCAAACTCGCTGAGGACAATACTACACACTATAACATGTAATAATGACGCATATGGAGTATGGTACGTTAGTCTATATATGTTGCATTCTCTCTATCTCTCAGTCAATTTCTGTGCGCCTGTAGATTATGGTAGCAGCCATAGTGAAGTGGCAAGATGAACTCGGTCAGAACGTAATGGTTATTGTTCCTTTACACTTGTTGATACTGTGTATCCTAGTGAAAGTGCATAGCCTAATGACCTAGTGGTTAGAGTGTTGCACTCACGATCAAGAGATCGTGGTTTCGATTCCCAGACTGACTGTACGTCAGCAAAATACTCCCAGACTGACTGTACGTCAGCAAAATACTCCATTTCACGTTGCTACAGTTCACTCAGCTGTAAATAGGCAACTTTGCGACGAAATGGTTTATAAGGGTGAGACGGTGACTCAGGGAAATCACTCGAACAGAGCTCTCGCAAGCCACGTTTGGTTTTCAGCGATTGAAAGTATGCATAGCACAACTTGTAATGTGAATCCAGCGAGACTGGTTGGGATTGGTTGCTCAACCTCATTGATGGATGATGATAATGTCTATACGGGATACATACTAATGAGACCATTGCAATGGTCTCAATTCTGAGTGTATGTACTCCTTATGGTGAATAGGAAAGATATTGTTGCCATTGTGTCCTGGTATTTGTATAGGTTTGGGTGTTTGGAGGTGCTTTTTGTTTTCATATAATGACAGAGAGTGCGGTGCCTGAAGATTGTCATAGTTTGTAAAATATCCTCTAGGGGGAAGAACTTTGGACAATGTACAGAGCAATGGGGAAAAAAGATGCCTTTAGTATGTGGATCTTTCGCAGATTAGGCAGAATAAGCTAGAATGGCAGGGTAACAAACGCTGCAGTACTAGAAAAGTTGAACATCTATTGTCGAGAAAGCTATCATATTTTGAACATATGATGCACCTAGAGTCATTGCTTGTGACCATCCTAACAGGAATTGTTCAGGAGAAGAGAGCAAGAGGCTGCCAAAGGTGTTCATATACTGATGACATCAAAGAATGGGTTGCGAACAAGAGACCAGCTGATTGTATGAATGCAGCACAACACGGAGGGAACTAGAGAATCTTGGCAAGTCGACCTCTGGACACAAGGAGATTATTGGCTGGTGAACAGGATGTGTGGGGCCTGAAGATCAACTGTGTCCCTCACATGTCCACGTAGTCTGTTATCCCCCCCTTTTTTTTCGTTATGTCGGTGCTCTATGTACAACTTGCTATGATGCACAGGATGCTGTTTTGTGTTCTTTGTAGTTTATTATGTTTTATTGTGGGGAAATCACGGAGCCCTAGTGGAATTTGTGCAATAGGTTATGGATCTAATGTAGTGTTTGTACTCCGTTGTTGTTCCTTTCTTATTTCTTTATTGCCCACAAGGGGCTAAACACAGAGGGGACAAACAAGGTAAGACAAACGGATTAAGTTGATTATATCGACTCCAGTGCTTGTAGAGACACAGTATTTCGTTATGCACCCATAACATACTACCAAATATATTAAAGGTTTCATAAGTCAATACTGTGCCTTACCGTGTTAGCAGTACTGTTAATTCACATTTTTTAAGGTTAACACTACAGATTTCCTATAGAAATTATTACCAGCACTGTAGAAAATCTGTAGAGATAACTTTATTTGATGCTATTGGCGATGCTGTCAATAAAGGAAGCAGTAGGTTTAATAAGTACTACATTAAGTCCATAGTAGAGTTAGATTTTTAAGTGATTTATAATTGGGTTGGAGTTGTTATACAATAGTGCACGGAGAATGGTAGGAGGCTGTCTAACGTGTGAAGTCATCAGCGTATTAAGCTGTCTGTATATAAAATATGTGAAGGTCTTGTAGCTATAAGTTGAAAAGTGTGAGTGAGGAGATAGATCTTTGTAGTACTAGGTTCTAGAAGTACCGCTCTTGCACGCTGTACAGGATTGGCGGCTAGGCAAGTAGTTTGCAGGCCAATTTTTTAATATTATTTTTTAAGGTGGTGCTAGATATTCTTTTGTATGAGTAGGAAGCGAGGGAATTGAGTCGAAAGCTCTGCTAATGCCGATCGTAGTTAAAATGGTGTATGTGGGAGTTTTGTTACTAAAACCATCGTGTATCCATGTAGTATGAGGGTTAAGAGCAGTTTTGTAAATCTTTGTTGCGATTTGGGCAGGACGGGTGTATTGGTTATGGATATCAAGAACTAGCCTTCCTACAATTTTTGAGAGAATGCATTGGATGGTGTTGGAACTGTATGACGTTACTTTGCTTAGGTTTATTTTTACTTCAGAATTGTTATAATATTTCTCAGCTTTCAGATTCTGGGAATTTAACAGTGTTCGTATGAGAAGTTGATGTGATGATATTAAGTTATTTCTTTTCTATCTGTATTATTTGAAAATTGCAAAGTGTTGAGTGGATGGAAGTCTCTTGCAATGATAATGTTTGTGAAAGTATCAGTGTTGTAGTTGGAATCGTTGGTGAGTTTGGATTTAGTACATATATTTATAAATACACCCACAACCACACCCACACACACCTACACACACACGCACACACACATATATATATATATACATATCTATTTAGCTATCTTTCTCATTCTCTATCTCTTTCTCTCTCTCTTTCTCTCTCTCTCTGGCTGTGTGGTAAGTAGCTTGCTTACCAACCATATGATTCCTGGTTCAGTCCCACTGCGTGGCACCTTGGGCAAGTGTCTTCTACTATATAGCCTCGGGCCGACCAAAGCCTTGTGAGTGGATTTGGTAGACGGAAACTGAAAGACGCCCGTCGTATATATGTATATATATTTGTATGTGTGTGTATATGTTTGTGTGCCTGTGTTTGTCCCCCCAACATCGCTTGACAACCGATAGTGGTGTGTTTATGTCCCCGTAACTTAGCGGTTCGGCAAAAGAGACCGATAGGATAAGTACTAGGCTTCCAAGGAATAAGTCCTAGGATCGATTTGCTCGACTAAAGGCGGTGCTCCAGCATGGCCACAGTCAAATGACTGAAACAAGTAAAAGAATAAAAGAGTAGATGAGACAGGGAGTATCGCAATATGGAAAACAATATGATTTGAACTTACCGATATCTTTACCGAGGACCAAGTCTGCTGGGTAAAGAGTGGCTGTAAGAGGAATCCAAGTGAGCAGATATGGAGACAATGATTCAAATGAACAGATAAAGACCTTGGGTTTAATGTAAAATGTATGTATACAGGTATACATGTAAAAAGCGAAAGCAGGATTAAAATTTTCAGATGATTAACAATCAAGTATAAATATATATGTGTTTTTAATAGAGCAAACTTACTCAGATTACATAGACTCAAAAAATTAGAAGGGAGAAGATAAGCCATTACAAGTACGACAACTGTTTCTAGGGGCTCGGAGTTACTTCATAATGTTGGCAGATGTAGTTCAAAAATTTGCAGTCAGTAATGGGAAGCAGATAAACATTGGTAAAATCCAGAGCTTCTTTCATCAGGGTAGATAGATGAGACTCTTATCTATAAAAAGAAAGTGGATATAAAAGTATAAAGGTTAATAGATATAGAAGTAGATATAAAAGCTGAGAAGTAGATAAATAAATAGACAGATAGATATGACGATAGCTAGCTAGCTAGCTAGCTAGCTAGATAGATAGATAGATAGATAGATAGATAGATAGATAGATAGATAGATAGATAGATAGACAGTGCGGTAAATAGATAGAGGAATAGTTTATCCTATATATGGCCTGTGACTTGGAGAGAGCCTTGTTGCTGGGAGTTATAGCTTATTTATTGAGCGTTTTCGAATCGATGATTCTACATCAGACATTTTTAAAATCCTTGTTTACCGCTCGTTCATGGTAGTGGTTAGTTTTTCGCTCTTTGGTCATTAAAGATCCTGGAAGCTGTATACGTGTTCCCACGCATCCAGCTCATTACGGCGCGTCAGGCTAGGTGCTTGCTTCCTAATAACGAGTACCTCCGTAACCTGAGGCTAACTGCATCCCTCATTCTCGCTAGTACGAGTGCACACACAAAATAACACACATACCTGGCACACATACGCACGCACATACATAAACACACACATACACACCTCTCACATACATAAAAACCACACACACACACACACATACACAACACACATACATATATACATACATGCACACATACACATATACACACATGCGCACACGCACACACACCTCTCACATACACAATACTCACTCACATACATAACACACACGCACGTACGAAAACATACACAATATACACATACACGCACGCACAAAAAAAAATATACACACACGCGCACACGGAAACACACATAC
>NC_068982.1:166786489-166788782 GCF_001194135.2 Octopus bimaculoides
CACACACACACAAACACACTAACAGATAAACCACCAAACCATGCACACACACACACACATACATACATACGCACACACACGTTCTGTTATCACACACACACACTCGCAGACTCTCGCACAGGCACAGATATCCTCTCCCTTTTTCACTCTCCTGTCTTAGAAAGAACTTTTCCCCCACCACCTCCTCTTCCGGTCTTTTCACAATGTAACCTCGTGGGCATCGGTACCATTTTCCTCTTTTTCCGTTCTTCCATTCTCCGAACTTTCCATCTTTCCGACGAAGGGCTACGTCCAATAACACTATCCGTATCACGTCCTCATTTTGTTGTTTTTTTGTTATTGTTTTTTTGAACTTATATATATATATATATATATGCATGTACTTCTTGTGCTGGTTTATAATTTAAAAGCTTGCACTTCTGTTATTATATCGTTTGCGTTTAGTTTACGGATATAATTTGGGGTGTCCAGATACCGAGAACAAGTTTTGTGCATGTTGTAAATGTATGTTTCGTGTATGGCCAGTTCCGTTGTGAAAATGTCTGTCTATTCTGATTTGAGTATAATTTTGAATACTGAGAATATTGTTTTCTGCAAGTAAGAACGTTTCCTGAATTATCGCAGCATGAACGACGTGAGTGATTATAAGATATTTTATTTCCATAAAAGTGATTTTTATGAGATTGATATATTATAAAACTTTTAGATTATTTGCATATTTTGATTTGCGTGAGGAAGCGCTCAACAGTATTTTTGTGCAAAACTGTGACATCGGAAAGGGAGATAACAAGAGTACTTTCTGTTTTTTATTGCTGGTATTACTGTTGTTGTTAATGATGATGTGTTTGTTGTAGTTGTGGTGGTAGTAAATGTCAGGCTGATGTCGTTGTCGTTTAAGCCCAGGTCAGGGCTGATTAATCAGACTATTAATCAAAGGCATTCCAAAAATGGAAATTCTAGTTCCTAGGTACCATCTGCAACCAAATTAGCCAAAGCGTTAATATTTATGACTGTAAGGTGTGTTCTGGCTTTGACTTCCGGCTATAAGGCACAACCAAATCGAGCTTCAGACGGACTTTCGTATAAATTTTAATATGCAGATTAATTATTCTGCTTGTTTAATTCTTTCTCCAAATTCCGAACTAAACGATCCATTACATGCAACCACAATCCTCATCTTCTTCAAGTAATAAGAGGTTTTTATTGATTCTTCTTTCATATTGAAATTAGACTGACGGGCACAACATATATTCTTCATTTTTGTATTTGAACAGTTAAAAATCACACTCAACTTGCTCTTATTGATTAACCAATGTTAGTTACATTTCTTTCTGTTCTTGAAATCATTATCAGGACGTCATTATAATCTAAATCTGCTAACATTTTATTATTTCGGCCATTGTATTCCACAAACTCTTCCTGCAAAACTTTTTCCTTCCCATAATCAATCACAAAGAAGAAGACATGTCTTCCCGAATCACTCCAACTTAACTTCAGAGGGTTAATTGAGAGTTAAATTCGCCAAGATTCCTTCTTGAATGCTTGAAATCGTGTCAGTATATTTTTGAGGAATGTCATAACTTTTTATTGTCTTTGGGGATACATGTTGCGTTATGTTTTCAAAAAGTGTCTAGAAATCAACAAAGCATATGCTTAGGGGCATCTTCATTTCATTTGCTTGTTGTATAATAATTGTAAAGATTTTCTACCCACTTCTGAAAGTTGCGTAATCCTTTTTCAAGAATTTGTCATCACTAGGCTCAGTTTTACTTAAAATGGCTCTATAAACTCTGCAAAACACTTTCATGACTATAAGTAACACAGTAATACTTCACCGGTTCCTAAGTTCGTGCAAGTCTCTCTTAAATATTTTGACTATAAATTAGTTTCTCCTGTCTTGCGGTAATTTGATTTGTTTTCCAGATGCGATAGAGCAAACTTAACGGCAAAGTTGATATTTAATTTATTCAGCTTTTACCGTCTTAGATGTAATTCTGTCTAAAACAGGTGCTTTCGATCCTCTAATTGCTTAATTGCTTTTGTGATTTCATCATATGTAATTTCCCTCACTTCATTGCCCAGATTCCATTTAACTTAGGGGTTATTTTCTTAACTCTACGGAACTTATGTGTTAAATACTGCTTCAGTATGTACCCTATTCTTTATTTCAGCAACTTCCTTGTGTATCTCTAATTGGGATTTCTTTTTTCGTCCTTCCCGTACCTTTTTGAATTGATTGATAAGCTAATCTGTGTGTGTGTGTGTGTGTGTGTGTGTGTGTGTGTGTGTGTGT
>NC_068982.1:166789155-166789694 GCF_001194135.2 Octopus bimaculoides
ATATATATATATATATATAGACAATATATGAGTATATGCATATATATGTACATGTATGTATATACGTTCATCCACGTGTACATATAGATACATAACTGGGTACATGACGTGGCAAAAGAACAAGGACAAAAATGGTAAACAAGGTGCAACAAACAAGCAGGCCACATAGAAACATCCCCTTCATCAGCTGCCACCATTAAAACTCCGGCGTTTCGAATAATTAAGGCAGTACGCATCGTTAAAATGGTTCTTCCCACGAACACAAATTAAATTGTTTTCGTGGAGGGTAGTGGCGGACGGAAAACAAGACAGGAAAACGAAACGGTGAAATAAACAAACAATATTGACCAATATTTTTCAAGCAATGAACAATTTTCATCAAAACAATGATGTAAATGGAACTTATTGCAAAGCTTGTTGTTATTTTGTTGTTGATGATGATAAAAGTGATGGTAATGCGATGGTTATGAGGGTTATAGCAATGGCTATTGCGATGATGTTAATTATGGTGTAGTAGTGGTGGCGGCGGTAATGATATT
>NC_068982.1:166789704-166790470 GCF_001194135.2 Octopus bimaculoides
ATTGCGATGATGTTAATTATGGTGTAGTAGTGGTGGCGGCGGTAATGATATTGCTGTTAATGGTGACGGTAGAGGTGGCGGTGATGATCGTCGTAGTCATTATTATCACCACCACTACCGCCATCATTAACATCATCATCATCATCATCATCACCATCGTCATCATCATCATCATCATCATCATCATCATCGTTGTCGTCGTCGTGTTTCTTTAGCTGGAAGAGTCCTAGGATGATCTGTCGTTCAGTCAACTTCTGAAACAGAAGTCAGCGTAAATAATTTAACCTACAGTTAGTGTCACGAGTGCGTGTGTATACGTTTATTTACATGTTTACAAGTACGTGTGTGTGTGTGTGGTGGGGGTGATAGGTGGGCGTGTGTGTCCGTTTCTACATTCACAAGAGAAATTGTATTTAAGATGGGTTGAAGCGAGAGCGAATGACTGGTCCAAAGAAAAGGCAAGGAACTTTACATACATGCATATATATGCATATATATATATATGTCTGTGTGTGTGTGTGTGTGTGTGTGTGTGTGTGTGTGTGAGAGAGAGAGAGAGAGAGAGAGAGTATTCATGTGCGTGTGTGTATACAATATATGTGTATATATATATATATGAATATTATACACACACACATACACACATATAATATATGTGTATATGTTTATGCATATTGTACACATATATGCATGTATGTAAGTATGTATGTATGTATATAGATGTATGTATGTATGTATGTAGGTATGTATGTATGTATGTATGTGT
>NC_068982.1:166793683-166794503 GCF_001194135.2 Octopus bimaculoides
GTATTATCAGTTTTATTATTTATCACCTATCTGTCATCTTTATTGTTATTAACCTCATCTTTTTACTCATTATAAATACCCCACTGTTTCTTGTTTTTTCTATACGTTTAAACAAGAAATAATAAAAAAAGATGTTCCTCCCAGCGATCACTATTTTTCTCTCGTTCTGGTCTAACAACCCTCCATGTTTGTTTTCGTTCGGTTTCCTTGTATGTCTCCACAGTCATTTTTTTGTTCCCAACTTTGACCGTCCATAAATCCTAAATTTTATTTTAGAATTTATTGGAGCAACTGTCTTTCAAGACTGATATTGTCGTTGAATGCTCGCAATGAGGATTAGATAGACAGCCGACAACTGATGAAGTGACCTTTCTCTGTATTAACATGTCCTGTTTTCCATTTTTCTTGTTTAAGTATTTCATGTTATTTGCACCGTTGGTGACGTCCTGTACCCATATATGCTTGTATGTGTGTGTGTGTGTGTGTGTGTGTGTGTGTGTGTGTGTGTATACAGAGGAAGAGAGAGGGGATGGAATTATGCTGATAAACAAATTAAATATAATAGTTTGGCTATGAAATAGAAAATATGCATATATGTATACATGCAAAACGGCAGAAAGCAAAAGGTGGAAATTTTCAGATGATAAATTTTTAAGTATAACTATATATCCGAAAGAGAAGCACACTCTAAATTATAGAGCAGTAGTTATGGCCGGTCTATGGGGTTAGCCTGGTTTTCACGTCCGTAAAGAGCTTATCTTTACGGCGTTTCTTCAGACACTAATGGCCGGTGGCCTACAACCTCTCTTCAAAATGGAGG
>NC_068982.1:166795059-166803224 GCF_001194135.2 Octopus bimaculoides
ATGTCAATGTTATTTTCATTTTTGCATAATTTAGACGACAATTTACCCATCGCATCCTGTATATGTATGTATGTATGTATGTATGTATGTATGTATATCAAGGGTGTGAGAAATAGTGTGTAGATTTGTTCCGGTTTCAAGAGAAGGCTTTCTTTTTATTTTTCCTCTCGTATGTCCGAAAAAGAAAAGAAAGAAACAAAGAAAAATGCAGAAACAGCGAAACTGAGGAAATGTAACGGGATACGTTTTCATTTTTTTTTTTGGTTTTTTTTTTTAAAGATAATAATTCCAGACATAAGTGAAGACATAATACAAGCCAACCAAAAAATATTTTCCTTCTATCATTTATGCTGAGACAGAATCTGTTGAAATATATTTCACGCCTTCTTACACTGGGAAAATATGTATATTTGATGAAGTTGCTGTTGTTATTGTCGCTGCTTAGCCCAGCTCAGTCCTGTTCGCTCAGATTTATGATCAAAAGCACTCCAGCCGTGACAATCCTGTTTTTTGAAGTATTGAAGATTACGTTACCTACGTTATCAGTCTATTCAAATGGTGAAGTGTTATTTGAGACAGCTTTAATTGCTACATTAGCGGTTGGTTAAATTAAAATGGAGTAGGTTTGAACCTTTTCGAGATTGTAAGGAGACTTGAAACAAAACATAATTCCGTTACAACAAAGAAACTACACACGATCGCTCGCTTGACATGCTGAAATTAGCAGCCAAATATCCTTCAAATCTTCCCATACCATTTTAATTAACGAAGTATTGGATAAGCTAGTTCTAGAGATCTTCAAAAGATGGAAACGTCACTGTTGGAGTGCCTTTGGTAATAGGTCTGTTGACCTGAAACTGAACAACGACAAAATCCCAGCGGCAAATGAAACTTGTACCAAAAAGCTTTATTGCTAATTTTCCTTATCATTTTGTCTGCAGTAGTACCTATAACTTATCGTGTTCTTCTAAACTGCCGGATACATACAACTGGGTGGAAATAACGGTTAATGTACAGTTTAAAATCTTGAAAGTCGATAGTTGATAGCAAAACGTTTGCATAGCAGGAAACCAGATGTATACAGGCGTAGAAGAAAGATTGGGTAACGTGTTTAGAGTGAGTCTTAGCAGGAAGCGAGTTATAGTAGTTTCAGTGAATAAGGAAAGACGTGTAAGTTCAGCCTTTGTTTGTGATATCCCCAGTCAGCCCTGTTGTTATTGCAGTTGTCTTTGTTGTTGTTGTTCTCTAGTCCTGTGACACCCCTGATAGAACAGACCTATGATGTAAGGTGTTCAAGTTCAAGACGTGACTATGTTGTCTGTCTTTTGGGGTGTGTGATCAAAGATTGCACTATCCAATGAATCCGTCTTCTTTTTAAAACAGAGAGTGTGATTGGGGGTAGATTTGACTGCTATTTCCAGTATGTTGAGTGACTGCATGTCAGAGTGTTTGAGACTGGAATTGGAATGGTGGGGAATATATGAGCAACAACAAACTGTACCCCTTACACCACCAGGCAGTCATTCATTTCTAGTATATTTTTTAAAGGAACCAGTATGATATCGTGTAGTGCTGTATTTCGTGTTCTCTGTAGTTTGTTGTTTAGCCTTAAATAAACTTTGATCGAACAGACCCACTGCCATGGGGGCCCTGCAGGGTCTCACCACATCTTATTTTCTAATACAATATATTTAGGATCACATTAGTCAGTGTGGTTTTTCTTTAAGAAGGAAGTGTGTGGTATGAGGGGAATTTGGCTGTCATTTCTAGCAGTTAAAAAGTCCGCATCGAAGCTTTCTTGGTGCGGTCATGACCAATGCAACCCATGAGTTATCTAATATATTGTGATTGTTTCTCTATCTTATGTGCGTTCTTTGTATCTGTGAGCCATTCTGCTTTCTCTCTTTCTCTCTCTCTCTCTCTCTCTCTCTCTCTCTCTCTCTCTCTCTCTCTCTATCTCTTTCTCTCTCTCCTTAATCTGACTTGCTGTGTTGAACATGTTGTTGGGGTAGCATAGGTAATTTTTGATATTTTTGTTGTCTGTGTATGAGGTATGTTGTTTAGGTTAGTGGTTGGGTATATTTGATCTTTTTGCGTAGTTATTGAGAAGAGAAATAGCGGTTTCGACATGTGCTATTAAGATTTCTATGAAAAGAGTCAGCTTTCTAGGTCGTTGATCTAGAATTGGAGTAGTTGTGCAACTATGTCTGCGAAGTGGCAGGAGAAAGCAATTGTGAGATTGCATATGTCCTTGGAAGTGCTGTGTGCATATTGAAGTCTCTTCCAATGATAATGTTTGAGAGTATGTTAAGTTGATCAAGTTAGAGTGCTTAGTCTGGTGGGATGGTTAATAAGATTCGTAGTGGCACACACACGGCTATTGTGTTTCTCTTCGCTGAGTTTTAATTTTAAATACTAACATTTTTAATGTTGTGTCCTATTTGTGTTCGAGCATCGTTCATATTATGTTTGTACTAGATGCAAGATGTTATGAATTGTATGAGACCTGCATCACGGTTTGGTCTGTCTTTCTTTACGGAATGTGTTATCTTGGACCTAAATATCGTTTTTGAGGTTGTAGTTTTGTTTCTTCTAATACTGGTTTCAAAATTTAACTCAAAGCTCGCAATTCCGAGGGAGGGGTTAAGTCGATTACATCGACTCCACTGCTCAACTGGTACTTATTTCATCGACCCCCAAAAAGATGAAAGGCAAAGTCAATCGCGGCGGAATTTGAACTCAAAACGTAAAGACAGGCAAAACGCATGCTAACGTTCTGCTACTTCACCGCCTTTGTTTCTTCTAATGCTACTGTGTGAATGTTGCGTGTGGTGTTGGAGTATTTTTGCTCCGCAAAAATGATTTTTAAAGGCCGTTTGCATTCTATCATGTGCTTCGTGCATGGTTATATAACACGGATTGGTTTCTTTAATAGCTGTATATTGTATGTGTATGTGCTTGTTCATGAAGGCGCATGGCTAGAGTATTTGGCTCACGATCATTAACTCGAGAGGCGCATTGTATCCTTGAGCAAAGCAATTCGTTTTATGTTGCTCCACTCTACTCAGCTGTAATGAGTTCCATCCAGGTGTTGAAGCAATGCTTTCTTTCTCCTTCCTGTTGTCACATCCTGAATGTTTTGTAGGTTCAAGGTGAGAGGCTGCCTATGTTTATTCGCGACTATATAAACATTTTAAACAATTTGCAAAAGCATGGTATATGCTACCAAGTCATACCTGCATGCAAGTGACGACTGACTGGAGGTCGTAGTCTATGTGTGTGACGTGTTTAGGCTTTACTGTATTAATTGCTTTTGTTGTTGATGATGTTGTACTAAGTGCAGTAACCAGAGTTTTTAAGGAGTTGATTATGATAAGGTATTACTATGTTTTTTATGCCATGCTTTGTTGTATTTCAGAAAAGTTGTGTTATGTTTTGTATTTTGTGTTGTAAATTTTCTGTTACATTACAGCATTCATATTATTTGTATTATACGATTCACGTGATTTTGCTGATTTTGTTGATCCACGTGATTTTCTGTGCCGGCATTTTATCGTTCGACGGGATTTCCTGCTGTGCGAATCCCATCTTTTCTATACACTTTCCAAAATTAAATTATTTTCCCTTGTGAAAACTTTGTTGGAAATTAGCTATTTTTAGATGATTAAGCGACTGTTTAGAATCCCCTTGATGGCTTGTGAAATAAATTATCGTTCTTGTTCTTGTTTAGTTCCACATGAGCCCTGATCGAGAAGACACGCTCAAAGTCATTTTGTTGATACCATCCGGTATTTTTTCGTGGCATGTTGTATCCAGAACGATATTACCCAACATGTCCTGATTTTTTTCTAAAACGATAGTGTGTAAGCGGAAGGAAACTTGGCTGAGGTTTCTAACAAGTTGAACGACTATGTAGACACACCACTTCCTTTTTTTTTTGGTTTGCGAACTAAGTTGTTTAATTTAAAAATTTAAAATTATTCATAATAAAATTATTTTATTGATCTACTTGACTTGGAATAAAAGATCTATACGGAATGGAAGGGATGAGTGTCATATTCAAGTATTTCGCAAATATAAATGAAGTTACTTCAACTAAGAATCGAAAATATACTGTGAACATATTTCAGAAGATATACCTTGGTCGACAGTACAGTCAAATATTGATGCCTAACATATACGCATGGCTACAAATTTAGGATGAAGGTAGCACTGGATTAACCATTAAGCAAAATAAGCACGTGCTTAGGGCATCAAGCGAAGGAGTACACTACAGAAATAGTAAATAGTTTACGAAGAGAAGGAGTGCACTACAGAAATAGTAAATGGTTTACAGCACAAAAGAAGTCACTTTAAACTTGCTTAAATAGAACTCGAAGTGGTTTATATGATCGAATTTCTAAGTGTTCGTGGTATCATAGTGAGGATCTGATCAAAAGACTTTGCAATCAAAAAATGTAGGAGAAAACTTTTCAAATATAAATAAAGTTGAGATATACAGAAATAACCATTATTTTCCATCTTACCGTTAGTTTTGTTTCATTTTGAGAAATGAAAATTATTCTTTATATTTTGAATTGCGTATATATGGGGGCACCAAAAACTTTTATGTGCTTATGGGTCTTAATTCGGCTCTGGATGAAGGGCACAGTCGATTACATGTCTTTGTCAGTATTTGGCCGGCTCTTATTTTATCTGTATCAGAAATACGAACTGCAGTGTTGATATCAGCGGAATTTGAACACAGAACATAAAGAGACGCTGTTAAATACCGCAAAGGCGTGCTAACGATTCGGTTAATTTACACAACACTTGTACAATGGAATATTGATTTCAAACGGGAACAAATCCTCAATTTTGGGCGAGGGGTGTAATCGATTAGATTATGACCACAGAATTGTGAAAGTTGACCTCGGTGAGCTTTGAACAAAGAGTGCAATGAGATATAACTAAAAAAACACTAAGTATACGACCCAACACGCTACCAATTTTTCCGTCACTGCTGTACAGTGAAATATGGATAACTCTTGAGATAGTTGTTGGCACTCCGTCGCTTACGACGTCGAGGGTTCCAGTTGATCCAATCAATGGAACAGCCTGCTCGTGAAATTAACGTGCAAGTGGCTGAGCACTCCACAGACAGGTATACCCTTAACGTAGTTCTCGGGGATATTCAGCGTAACACAGTGTGACAAGGCTGACTCTTTGAATTACAGGTACAACAGAAACAGGAAGAAAGGGTGAGAGAAAGTTGTGGTGAAAGAGTACAGCAGGGTTCGCCACCATCCCCTGCCGGAGCCTCGTGGAGCTTTAGGTGTTTTCGCTCAATAAACACTCACAACGCCCGGTCTGGGAATCGAAATCGCGATCCTATGACCGCGAGTCCGCTGCCCTAACCACTAGGCCATTGCGCCTCCACTCTTGAGATAGTATAGAGGTGTAATTCTAAGAGGAATGTCAAAAGAGTAATTATGATGCATGCCACTTTCATTAAGAAGAATATCAGTGCCACGGAGTGAAAATGAATTAACTTCGCTCAGGAATCGAAACGAACGTGCGGGCTCGGCAGCTAGACAGAATACTGTGACCCATGAGCTAAGATTTCATTTTACAAGAATTACAAGAATTTCTGATAAATACATATACATTCTTCTTTCTGTTTTCTTTCTTCCTTCTCTCATTCCATTCTTCCAGCTATTTATCTTAAATACAGTTTTGTTCATATGAAGGTATGCTGTCCTTTATGCTGTTTCCCTCTCACCATATGTTGATTAGGAAATTCTCTCTACATAGGATTCATACTGATTCCACCCTTGGTAGGAAGCAAGACTTCCCGGTGAGTATAGTAGGAATCTGATTGACATCTTGTAGCCGTGCAAAGATCAGATGGAATTAGCAATGTTAGCATTCCCTGCCTGCTTGCCTACTCAGACACGTGTCTGTATTTGTATACAGTATATAAGATTATGTGTCTGTGAGGATGGGCAGGTGAAGCGTATGTATCTTTCTTCATGTAGGTGGGTATTTTTCACGTTCATATATATATATATATATATATATATATAGTAAATATAAATGGCGTACATGTGTGTGTATGTATGTATGTATGTATGTATGTATGTATGTATGTATGTATGTATGTATAGGTGTGGTTGGATCGACCATTGACACATTCATGCTTACACATTCACACATAAATACTTACGTAAATGCCTTTATCAAGAAATATGTATATGAATATGTATACATTTTCATATAAACACGGATATAAATACGGATATACACACAGATATAAACAGGTGTATGCGAGCGAAACTACGCATGTGAGATAGAGGTGAAGCCTATGTATGGCAGGGCAGCAGTTAGGTGGGCGGAACCATCTAGAGTGGATATTTGCACTTTCCTATCTGTAAGTTCAAATCATACCAGTGAGATTTCGAATTTCATCTTTCTTGGCGTCACAACAAAATAAAACAAAATTAAAGTAAATTAATATATTGTTACATCTGGGGATGGTCATATTTTCGCCAATTAACCACACGCAATATATACTCATTCTTCAGTTCAGCTTTAAGAACCAGTGACGCAGTGGGGTCCATCTAATCAACTTAATCCCTTCCCCCAAATTTCAGGCCTTGTGCCTACATTATTATTATCATTGCCTTTGCACAGCTTCTAACGCTGGAGATGTACTGCGGTGTCAGCTGTTCACTACCAATGAACTAAGGTAACACCCCTTATTTTTCGAGCACCTTCCGGAATATTCGGACGGTTCCAAGCAGTACTGTTTTCTGCAAGTGCTCCACCCTTATTGCATCCCCTATTTGTTCCACGTACTTCTCGAGATTTTTACTCACTGTTCCCAGGGCTCCGACAATTACTGGTACTACTACCACCTTCTTCCTCGACCACAATTTCTTAACCTTGCAAGCTAACCTGTCATATCTCTCAACTTCTCTTTCTTCCTTATCGCATACCTTGTTGTCAGCTGGGCATGCTATATCTATGATCCAGCATAGTTTGTTTTCTTTCTCAATTAAGACTACGTCTGACTTCCTATTCTCTATCTCATGGTCGCACTGAAGCATAAAATCCCATAGGATATTTGCATTTTTATTTTCGACGATGCCTTCGGGTTTGTGGTCATACCAATTTTTGCTCTGTCAAGTCCATACTTGTTGCAAAGTGTCCAATGGACAAGCCTGGCTATTTTGTCGTGGCGTCTTTTATATTCTTTCTGGGCTAGTAGCGTACATTGGCTGGTAATATGCCATACGGTTTCACCATTTTATCCACAGATTCTGCACTTATCACTTTCTGATGTGTTGTCTCTTCTATCTGCTTCATAACCTCCCTCGGCGGTATCGTTGGCCCGTCCATACATTTGATTTTGCTTCTCTTCAAGACTAACACTCCACACTTTCTCAGTCCGAACTCCATTCTGATATCAGCACTGAAGGTATACACCGTATCAACGAGGGAACTGACTTGGGCTTCATCTTTACCATTAAATTTGAGATCATCCATGAATAACAAATGGTTTTCCTTGGTACCTCTGCACTTATGCTTGGAACCCTTCTGCTCATGTGGCAGGACTCCGTTTTTTCCAGATGTTCGTACATTGACTCCGCGAGTATTCCAGTCAATAACTTCCACATAAGTGGCAAACAGGATATCAGCCTGTAATTGTCTACCGTATTGCCTTTTTCGTTGTTTTTCAAAAAAGAAAATTGAAAAAAAGAAAATTATTATTATTATTATTATTATTATTATTATTATTATTATTATTATTATTATTATTATTTCTCTATATCACTGGTTTTGTTGGAGCTTCTGGAGTCTTGCAAGCCTACGGTACCATACTATCCGTTCTTTTTAGCTATCTAATATTTTCCTGATTATTCTGGCCGTGCCAAAGAGGCACACCTTTTGTAACAGTTCTACTGGGCACTCTATTGAATAGAGTCTATTGCAATTTCCTTTATATTCCCCTTGGTGCTTGCTGATACTTTTCCCAAGGACCCAACAATAATTGGCACTATCTTCACCTTCTTCATTTTCCATAACCGGGCTATTTCGTACTTAAGAGGATTGTATCTATTATTATTATTATTATTATTATTATTATTATTATTATTATTATTATTATTATTATTATTATTATT
>NC_068982.1:166803275-166814651 GCF_001194135.2 Octopus bimaculoides
GGTACCATACTATCCGTTCTTTTTAGCTATCTAATATTTTCCTGATTATTCTGGCCGTGCCAAGGAGGCAAACTTTTTGTAACAGTTCTACTGGACACTCTATTCCTGTTTCCATTATTATTATCTTTTTTTTTTTTTTCATATACACTCAACAGATTAGACTGTTGGAAAAGAAAAAATTCTAACATCGGGCTACAAGTAACCTTAGATGCCAAGAACCCTCCTAAGTATCCTAGCTGTCCCTAATAACACTGTTTTCTGCAGCTGTAGTAAACTGGGTTTTATGCCTATTTCCTCTATCCACCTGTTCAGATCTTTAGGGATAGTTCCCAATGCACCTATAACTACTGGGATACATTTTACTCGTGCTTTCCATAGTCTCTGTAATTCAATAGCAAGGTCCTATTCTTTCTATACTTCACACATTAATATTTTCATCATTTGGGACTGTAAAGTCAATTATCTGGCACTTTCTTCTACTACTACTACTACTACTACTACTACTACTACTACTACTACTACTACTACTACTACTACTACTACTACTACCAAATCAGGCCTTCTAGCTTCTTTATTCTGTCAGTTCCACAACATCTTATATTTCTTATTTTCTAGTACTTTACTAGGTTCATGTTCATACCATTTATCAGTATGTTCAAATCTTGCCAGGTCAGTTAACTGTTGCTCACTATTTTCGAAGAGTCCTATTTCATTCCATTTTGCTTTCATTCGTTGTCGGAATCCCCTTCTACTGGGTTTACTCCTGATCCAGCATTCAATTAACGTTCGGTTTGCCTCCTTATCCCACCTTCTTCTCTGCCTCTAGCTTTGTGTACAAGCAGTCTCTGGGTGACGACTCGGCTTGCGCTGCTCAATCACAGGGCACCCGCTGGGCGAAAGGCTTTCACCTTTGGCTCCAGCCTCATTATCACCATTATTTGATACATTTGTATTAGACATTTCCACTCAACAATGAGGTTTGTGTTTCAAGGTTAGCTACCAACCAGTAATTTTATCGAGACTATTATTATTATTATTATTATTATTATTATTGAGTGAGAGAGCAGTGCATGCCATCAAAGTGACACTGGGGTAAAATATGCGAAGCCCAGTATACCCATCATGACTACCCGTCTGATAAGGGTACACCAGGTACATGCATCACAACCATATGTGCGCGACATGGCGATCTCATATCAAGATAAACAGCGCATGACCTCGCAGGTGGGGTAAGGAGGCAAACCGAACGTTAGAATTTTCTTCAGGTCGAGTAGCCCATCCCGCTCAAAAGGTCCTTGAATAAGGTTTGTTTAAGGATGTTGAGCAAAACACCCATGTTTCCAAAGGTGAATTATTCAAACCCCAAAGAATTCCCCTCAACACATGGTTATGATGCTCCCCCACTATTTCTGCTCATGGTCAGAGATGCACAACTGGGACACCAAGGGACATGCTCAACTGATTAAGGTCAAACAACTGACAAGCAAATCTGTGGTATTAAGCAGAATATTTGCTGTAGCCCATCTTTTATTCCAAGACAAAGCAATGTACATAACACTTCCAATCAATTAAGATCAGAAGCCATTAGAGCCACTGCTTATACTGCATCTGGGCATTTATTATTATTATTATTATTATTATTATTATTATTATTATTATTATTATTATTATTATTATTATCATTATCATCATCATCATCATCATCATCATCCACGTCATCTCTTTATCACAGGTTTTGTTGGAGCTCTTGATGCGTAGTGGGCTTATTGCCTGCAGCCTACGGTACCATGCTATTCGCTCTTTTCACCTACCTAATACTTTCCTGATTATTCTGGTCGTGCCAAGGAGGCAAAACTTTTGTAACAGTTCTACTGGGCACTCTGTTCCAATTTCCTTTATTATTATTATTATTATTATTATTATTATTATTATTATTATTATTATTATTATTATTATTAGGATGTGACGAAAGATTTCTGACAAAGGATACTAAAATAGATACAAAGAATACTAAAATAAGAGATACTAAAATAATAAAGATGAAGTGAAGACCATCCGCAAAAAAAAAAAAAAAAAAATGACCATCTCCAAATATAACAATCTCTGTTTCAACACACGATTTCACATCAGGAATCTTACAAAACAAATACATATACGTAAATCAAAACATCGATGTCTATATACTATTGTATATAAAACAATTGTCTCCGTGCTTAGTCAAGTATATAGATAGCAAGGCCGAAGTGTTGATCATTTTACTGATAGCACAGTTGCCGAAGGAATTTAACCCCACTGCTGCTTCTTAATGACTCATAAAATTCGATAGATTATGAGTGATTCAACATGCAAGATTCCTTTAGTTAATTAGTTTATTTTACTTATCAATTCATTTTAATTTTCTTTCTCTCTTTTTTCTTTCCTTCCTTCTTTCTTTTCTTTCTTTCTTTCTTTTGCTTTTTTTGCAGAAGTCGATTATCTAGATCTGCCTTGGTTTAGTATACCTATGATTATGACATCCGAGACATGACATTCCATCTTTTGCGTCATTTTTTAAAATCATCGAACTATCCTAAGCTTCCTTTCAGTTCACACGATAGTAGGATGTCATTTGATTGAGATTTAAATGCTATTTCTAGCAAAAATGAGTGATCGTATAGAAGCTCCCCGACTGGCAGAAGTTCAATGTCCTAGAGTAAAACTCTAAAAAAGACACCTACGTGTTTATATCAAGGCATGTTCAGAGCCGATTTCAGCTGTCACTTTTGTTTAAACTTTTAGTCAAGAGATAAAATAGTACCCATGATTCTTTGTTTAAAGAGGAAACCCCCTATTATCGCCCTATTACATTACGTTTAATGTCTTCAACATGCCCCAGCAAGGAAATATCTAAAGAAACATCATCATAGAGACGGGAAAATTCTCATGAGATGAAGTAAAAACTTCTCAAATGGTTTAAATAAACAAATGGCTAAAAGCAAAGGAACCAATTGTAAATGTCACGCTTAGAAACTGAAAGTAACAGGAAGAATTCCTATGAAAATGAGTGAAACAGTAAAGAAAATTTAGTTGTAGATAACATAGCTACCAACACAAAAATGTTTTTCACAGTTCCGCAAAAGAAACAACCTCTGTGCATCAGAAAATAGGACCATTGTTTGAAGAAAGAGGATCACGCATAGCAAGAGGGTGAAATGCTCAATGAACAATTCAGTAATGTGCTAACAATTTTATAATTACATAAACAAACAGATGAATCAACAGTTTTTCAACACTGCAACATTCCTTGGTGAAGCTGGAACTGTCAATTGCATAGACTATATAAACTTAGTGCCAGACGCGAATGTTTTCAAGTAATTTTCCGAAAAACATGTGAAGAAAAATATCCCAAGTAAACACTTCAGCTACTTTTCCACAACTTTCTGGAAAGTGCTGAAATTCCACGAAACTTGAAATAGATAAGTCCCGGTCAAAAGGAAGTAGAGCAAATGCAAAACATAAAAACCTAGTTCTCTGGCTTCAAATATCAGTAAAGTTATTGGACGAGTTATCAGGGAGAAATTGATTAACCTCCAAAAGAAAAATAACTTGCTAGGTGGTACCGCATATGGCTTCCGTCCATGAAGAGGCTACCTCATACAGTTGCTGGAATATTTTGACAGGAATCTAAGGCAGCAACTCAACTAACTAAATGTAGATATAGTATGACTTCCGGTATAGTTGATTACAGGACAGTATGCCATAAACTTCATGACCACGGTAGATCAGTACAGAGCTTTAACTGGAATATCAGCTGCTTGCAGAGAAAAGTTCAAGGGTAAAGAGGAAAAAAGGTCCAAGGAACAGGAAGACCGCCTGTAGTGTGAGTTAGCAGCATTTAAATAATGAATCAGAACGAGGACAAACAGTGTCAATTAGCAAAGGAGCGGTGTTCAAGGTTTAATTTTATGCTGATGTAAATTTCCAGAGTATAAAAACATTGTAGGATAACAGGACAGAGCAATTGTTTACTTAGAGTTTATTTGTTTAAACTGGTGGTGTTGTGAACCTCCAGAGTTTGAGCAGAAACTTTAAGTTCCTGCTTAAATCGCCCGAATTTTTATTAACACTCGACAATAACTCGGAGCTTGTATTTAGGCATTTCATGGAGTTCTCTTATGGATTTTTTAAAAAATTCTCCGCTGTAAGTATGTTACATCTTTTCATACCATAAAAGTCTGCTTTGCTGTGAGATCTTTAATTTCATAAAAAAAAAAACGGTGAATTATTCTGTTGTAGGGAATTAGTAATAATGGTACATCCCTCCCACGTGACGAATGGAATAACTTAATCACTATAAGTAAAGAGAGTACGTAGAAGGTGATCAGAGATAATCGTGTTTATTTGTTTATTTGTTTGTCCTGTATTGTACCCATCTGTGTTTTCGATCCTTCGTGATCATAATAAAAATATTCAGAGATAATCGTGTCGTTATTGGTTTACTACGTGTACTGTATACCGAAGTGGGCGTAATAACAATCCATTTTAAGGATTATAACAGTGGCGACGAGGATAAACAAATTTACGTGGAGTTAATAGAAATTCGAAGAGGAGTTAACAAGCTCACAAAGTTTTTGTTGTGTGAATTTTACGGAAAAAAAATCGTAAAAATTATGGAAAATTTGTTGGTCGGTGTGCTTGAGTTGCAAAAACAGCAACAACAACAGCTGAAAGAACAACAACATTAGATACAACTGCGAGAGCAATAACAGAAGCAACAACAACAAATAATATTACAGCAACAAATGCTGCAGTTACTGAAGTCGTCAGGAAAGTTAGAAAAAGTGTTCTCGTTAGACTATGTTGTAAACTCGATAAGAGAGTTCAAATACGAACCAGACGAAGGAGTTACTTTCAAGACATACTGCAGAAGATATGAGAAAATCTTCGATAAAGAATGTAAAGATTGGGAGGGCGAGATGAAAACGCGCTAAATCTTAAGAAAATTGGCAGCAGCAGAAGATGAGCTTTACAGCAATTATGTACTTCCGAGAAAATCTGACATAAACTTTAATGACACAATAGATATATAATGTAAAATATTTAGTGAAAAAAGCTCATTGCCCAACACACGTTGGAAATGTCTGAACATAAGAGAAAAACAACGACGAGGACTACATCACATATGCTGGTAGAATAAACAGGAAATGCGAGAAGTTTAAGCTGGACGAATTAACGCCAGATATGTTCAAATGCCTGATTTTTATACAGGGACTAACTGCCGAAAAGGACGCAGAAGTTAGACCTACAATTCTCGCTAAGCTGGAAGAAAACCAGGATGTAACCCTACAGCAAGTGACAGAAGAATGTGAAAGGTTAGTCAAATCTAGACACGACACAGGAAATTGAACGTAAAGATTGTTTCTAAGTAAAGCAAGTGCGAAATAATCAGAATACAGAGTGCTTTCGTTGTGGTAATACCGAACATATAAAGACACACTGTAGAACGAAGATGACATAATGTCAGAACAAAGGAAAAAGAACAAATAGTATGTCATCAGAAGAAATTGGTAATATAACGATGAGGAAATTCGTGAAGGTGCAAATCAGAAATACAAGTGTTAAAATGCAGTTGGACACTGGTAGTAATATCACCATTATAAACGAAAAGAATTGGAAATATGTCGGTAAGCCGAAATTAATCAAATCTAAGAAGGTAGGACATGTTACGGGAAAAAGATTATATTTTTCGGTGAATTCGTATGTAATGTAACATTTCGGGGTCAAACACAAAAGGCAAAGATATATGTATTAAAAGATTGACTTAATCTATTTGGCACAAATTAGATGGAACTATTCAAATTGTGGGATACGCCCATAAGTGTTCTGTGTGGAAATATAGTGGGGTCAGTCAAAAGTTCAAATAAAGCCGAAGGACTGAAACAAAAATTTTTTAAAATTATTTCCAGTTATCTTTTTGGAAGAACTGGGTTGTTGTACAAATACAAAAGCTAAGATCGCTGTAAAAAAAAAAAAGTGCAACACCGGTCTTTAAGCCAAAACGGAATGTACCATTCGCAACAATAGATCAGGTTAAAGAACTGAAAAGATTGGAAAGTCTTGATTTGACTGAAAAGACAGCTCACGTAGACTGGGTAGTACCGACGGTTTACGTGAAAAAGAAGAATAACAAAGTATTTGTGCAGATTTTTCAACTGAGTTGAATGATTGTTTAGTTGCACACAACTACCCATTGACCCGTCTGGAGGAAGTATTTGCAAAATTGAATGGAGGGAAATTCTTCTCAAACTCAGACCTCTCGGAGACATATACAAATACGAGTAGAAGAAAGTGCACATTTATTAACAATTAACACACTGTGGCTTATTTAAATTTAAGCGGCTTCCCTTCGATGCAAAAGTGGCTCCTGTCATATTTCAGCAAGTAATGGATGCAATGCTGAGTGATTGTGATTTCGCTATCGCCTCTCTAGACGATATTTTAATGAAGCGTGAAACACTGGAACAACACTTTGAACACGTTAAAAGAGTATTTGAGAAAATAAGCGAATACGGGTTCAAATTAACAGAGGAAAAATGTGAGTTCTTGTTGAATAGAATCAAATACTTAAGGACGAGTAATTGATAAAAACGGAAGAAAAACAGATCCATCAAGGGCAACGGTGTTAAAAAATATGCCCACACCGAAAAACGTAACTGCTACAGGCATTCTTGGGTTTGGTAAACTATTACCAAATCAACACTCCAAACATACATAATGTAAAGGCCCCACTCAATGATCTGTTGAAAAAGAATACAAAATAGTGTTGAACGGATAAGTGCCAGAGGGCATTTCTATCCAAAGTTGAAAACTATACTAGCTACAGATGCAAATGAGTACGGTGTAGGAGCCGTACTTCAGCACAAATACGATGATAGCAGTAAAAAGGCTATAGTCCATGCGTCAAAGCCGTTATTGCCAGCTGAAAAGAATTATAGTCAGATAGAAGAAGAGACGTTGACAATCATATATGATGTCAAGAAGTTTCATATATTTCTGTTTGCAAACATATCACCACCCACTGTTGACAATATTTTGTTTTAAAAAAAATGGAATCCCAACGCACGCAGCAAATAGACTACAACGATGGGGCACTCTACTATTAAATTACGACTATAAATCGAAAATTTAGTGAAAGGCTGTAGAGGATGTGCTCTAACAGCAAAATTGCACTCTATAAAAAGTGAACCTTGGCCAAAAGTAGATGTTCCGAGGTCGAGACTACACATCGATTTCGCTGATCCTTTAAATGGTTCTTATTACTTAATGGTACACAAGGCCAGCAAGATTGGAGGAAGGGTAAGTCGATTATATTGACCGCAGTAATCAACTAGTAATTATTTTATCGACCCTGAAAGGATGAAAAATAAAGTCGATCTCAAGGGAATTTGAACTTAGAACGTAAAGACGGACGAAATACCGCTAAGCATTTTACCCGGCTTGCTAACGATTCTACCAGTTCGCCGCCTTCACATATCTTAATATTGAAATGTATATTTTTTCCATTGTATTAAATCTAAAACTTCAAGGACAAGTGGAAATCACCAGTATCAGGTGGGGCTGTTTTACAGAATAGAGGATCATTGCCAGTCCACCATTGTGCTGCATGACGAACTTTCTGCGGGCCACCGAAGATGGATGCGAAGAAAAAGAGCGCAAAGGTACACTGAAGCAATCCTATGGCACTACAAAGACTGTGGCCTTTGATTCCGAGGTTTGGCGACATACCAATCACCAATCTGTTTCCTGCTTCGAGAACGCACTCAGAGATAACCTTGAGGTGAAAAAGGAAAATGAGGAAGAACTGTGACATTGTAGTATCGAAATCCAAATTAGAATTTCTTTTGCCGTACCGTCAAGTCTAACCTGTCCTTTAACGGCCTCTTCGGCTACGTGCGAGTTTCCAATCAACGTGAATAGCTCCTCGCTCAATGAATCTTCGTTTACGAAGCCAAGCCATAATATGATAGTTATAAGTGGAACCTCAAATAATTTCATTTAGTGAAAGTTTATTTGCATAAATCCATAAACAGATAATTCGCAGGTATTAAATGGGTGCTTAAGGGACTCTATCTTCACTTTGGTAATAGAACTGATGTGTCTATGCACCGGGCTAGTGATTTTGCAACTTCAAAGTCATACTGTTATCCCTGTTTAGCTCCAAGTGAACCCTGGTCGAATACGCCTGTTATCGAAATCATTCTAATCGTGAAAACTGTATTCTTCCCTTTTTTTTTGTTTTGAAACTGCTGTGCGTGATTTATCAGAGATCTGGCTGCTATTTCTGTAAAGAAGTTCCCTTGTCGGTTTGGCTAAGTCCGATAAAAAAAAAAGGGCGTGGCCACATTCTCTCATTAAGATCCACCGTCACTCATGCCCGCCACTAGCCATCTATTGAATGCGACATTAAGACTGGTTGTTGGACCAACTGCGTTGCTCATTTAGTAAAATGACAACCCTCCAGGTGGCAGGCGCCAGTCCTCCCGCCTCCGTTTGACATAAGACAACTCGGTCAAACTGATCAGCTGAAAGAAAGTACTTTCACTCTTGTTTTGATAATGTTCGTACACGCATGCGTACGCACATACACACACACACACACACACACACACACACACACACACACACACACACACACACATATGCGCGCACACACGCACATAAGCACACACACACACACAGTTATACACACATACACACACAAGTACAATCTGTCTCTCTTTCCCTCTCTACATGTCTCCAACTCTCTTGCTCTCTTGCACTCTCTCCCCTTCTCTATGTATGTACGTACGTATGTATGTATGTATATATGTATGTATGTATGTATGCATGTATGTATGTAAATATGTATGTATGTATACATAGGGGAAAGTGAATTATTTATTAAAACATGGCTCATAGATGACAAGTTTTATAAGAGTTTTTGTGTATGCTCGAAATGTACAGATACATCAAACACATGCACACACACAATACACATAACCACACTCACACATACACACACCACCACCACCACATACGTACACACGTACGTACGTATGTATACATGAACGGTCAACAAGAGAACGAAATTATGAACTAATTTTTACAGCCAACTTTCGTCCTTTCATTATTCTACTTTACGTAAGGCGGCGAGCTTGCAGAAACGTTAACACGCCGGGCGAAACTTCTATCGGTATTGCGTCTGCCGTTACGTTCTGAGTTCAAATTCCGCTGAGGTCGACTTTGCCCTTCATCCTTTCGGGGTCGATAAATTAAGTACCATTTATGCACTGGGGTCGATGTAATCAACTTAATCTATTTGTCTGTCCTTGTTTGTTCTCTCTATGTTTAGCCCCTTGTGGGTAATAAAGAAATAAGAAACGTTAGCACGCCGGGCGAAATGCTTAGCGGTATTTCGTCTGTCTTTACGTTCTGAGTTCAAATTCCGCTGAGGTCGACTTTGCTTTCATCTTTTCGGGGTCGATAAATTAAGTACCAGTTGCGTACTGGGGTCGGTCTAATCAACTGGCCCCTTTCTCAAAAATGTCGGGCCTTGTGCCTAGAGTAGAAAAGGTTATTCTACTTTACGTTGCTTTATGGGAAGGGGAAAACACATAGATAGGGCTGTGATGCGTTGAGAGATGATTTGCTCCATAAAATATTTGATTATGTAGTGACAGCTGAGTCTCATTGTGTGTGAAGAAAATTTTACGATCTTAAGTGAATGAATGAAAACGTTATTTTCGGAGCACGATTGTGGACAATAAATGTTTAATGTGTTAAATTTCTTTTACATCCTGAATGTTACATGAATTCGATAGATATTGCATCTTCATGTTTATTGTTCGAACTTGTTTATAGATGTATTTTATTTTTATTTTTCGATCACATCAAGTTTGTATATACTGAACGTCTTTCCGTTAAGTTGGTATCTACTGGTTTTCCCCTCAAATTCGATATTATCAACTTCAATCTTGACAACGTCAACCTCAAATTCGTCAACGACAGCTTCAATGTTGGTATCGTCGACTCCATTATTTTGTCATCTACCTCGATTTCGTTATCGTCAACTTAAATGCCATCACTGTGGGCTGGTTCCATGCTTTTTTTTTTTTTAGTGGACATTGACATCAATAATTATATGTAAAATTTTAAAAGAATGTAAGCAGTGAAATGATTTGCAAAGTATTACAAGTTTTGTATAATATAAATTGTCGTACCTTATATTACTGTAAAATATTGTTATAAATATTGAGTATGGGGTAAAAATGTAAATATATTTTCTATTTTTTTTTTTCTTTTGGAAATGAGTTTTTTTTCTTTTCTTTTTTTTAGTTGTTCTTCAACACCATTCTGAAAAAATGAATTATTATGGGAGATCATTAAAACGGATAGTTTATGGATTTGATAGACTAGTATTTACATTGCTGCGTGTACTCTACCCACCGTCGCACTGACATATGACACACAGACTCACATTCTATTAAACATTAAAAAATTGCTATTTATTCTGTTGCCCACACAGACATGCATGCATACATCCATACACAGATACACGTGCACAGGCATACAGCAATATATAAATATACACATGGGTATTAATTATATAAATAATTACAAGAGAGACTTTTATAAATAAATACAGCATACGTTTACATCCACCCACACGCAAATATCTTTACACACACAAATAGACACACAAAACTACATGTATGTACACGAACATGGATGAAAATAAACAAAAGATATAAACGATAATATAAGTTATATGTTACAAATTACGTGGGTTACTTTTACAAGTTCTCTACACTCAAAACTTGGACACCCACATATGCTCCTGGCGGTTAAATAACCAAATACATGTCAGCTCACTAGGTTCAAATATACTCTTATATATGTTGTCACATTTACAAATTATCTTGCTACCTTACATATGCAAAGATACTGACATATATTTTATGATCTATATATATGTAACAGTAAAATGTTGCACAGAAAGACAATGAAGTAACTTACGAAAAACAGGCAACATGCACACGCACATGCGCGCGCGCGCACACACACACACACACACACACACACACAGGAAGTGGATATGTTCATCCCTCTCTCATCAGTTATCGATAAAAAAAAATCATCACAGTTTCGACGCCTTAATAATTCTTTTATCGGAAAGGCCAGATAATTTGAGCGAGAAACTTTATTACTAAATTGTTGAGCATTCTATGGCAGTTAAATTTTTAGCATTTATAATGTAGAATCTTTTTTGATAGTAAAGTAAATTATTGAGATTTAATATCAAATCCATGAAAAAGACAGCAAGCTGGCAGTACGGTTACCGCACCGGGCAAAATGCTT
>NC_068982.1:166815846-166817672 GCF_001194135.2 Octopus bimaculoides
AACAATATGTAATATTTCGTTTCTTTTTCATTTTTAACACGCCAATTTTATTCGACGTCTAACTACCATGAAAGGGCGGAGTAACCGAATTAAAACTGATTTTAGTCAACTTTGAAAACAAGTCTAGAATTTAGGTTGAGATCCGAACGAGTAAAATACCTCTGAACAAGCTAAAAGACTTTGGTCTCAGCAACATCAGAATTAACAGACAACCTATGGTTGGTGAAAGCCTGTTAAAATAATTGAAATCTCATGAGTTAACGAACTTAGAGAAAAATTACAAGAACTGCAAAACGATTTAATCTATGAAAGTCACAATAACCTTTTCAGTTGGCTTCCACAAGATTATGAAACAAATAAATTAATGTTTATTAAAAATTTATTTCATTAACTCAAAGGATAAATAGAAAATTATCTCTATACAAGTGGTCTAAATTCTTGTTCTCCATAATCTCACATACATATTGACGTACACACATCAAGCACGAAACATGAAACACAAAACCGTGAATGCGTATGTCTATGTATTATGTAGAGAACGAAAGTAATGTGTTCGTGTGTGTGAGGGCGTGTGTGCGTATGAATAATTATATAAATTGTGTATGAATATGTATATGTGTGTGCGTGTAAGTATGTATGCATGCATGTGTATGTATATATATATATATATATATATATATATATATATATATTAGTATCCAACGAATTAGGAAAGAATGCTCAATACATGTTGTAGAGTAGTCCAACGCTTTTTATCCACACACCGGTTTCACACCGGATAGTCTTTCCGCGGACCGGTAGTGGCACATATGTATAATTTAAGTGCATTTCGATAGAGAACAATAATAAAAAGAGCAATTTATTAAAGGGAAGAAAAAGTGTATAATCATTTAACTCTGATGTCTGGGCTCCAGACTGACCACACACTTGCGTATTTAGTTTCCTTGAATCAATACCTATTACATTATCACATCAATATCAACTCACCATAATGTAGAATCAGTGGGAACCTTGAGCTTGTTTCCCTGCAACTAGATGGTCCTACATAGGAGTGAAGGGAAACAATAACACGATTGCTAAATTGAGTTTAATTTTATTTATTACCGCTCTGATGTCCGGAGTACTGGACGTTATGTCAGGTAAGACATGTTGAGAATTTGCTTCATTCCTTATATCTAGTCTACTTCGTAATTTTGTTTTGGTTATTGTCACAGCAGAAAGTCCCGCTTATTTCTTTGCGGATCAGTAGTAAATGGTCCACGGACCAGTACGGGGTACGAGGCCCGGTGGTTGAGGACCTCTGTTGTAGAAAATGTGAGATTTTTGTTTTTATTAAAACTGAAGCCAAGAGTTTGTCTTGTGACTCATGTTTTACGCCCCTGTCATCTTCAGGCGTAACTGATACCATACGGTTTTGGTGGTGGTGGTGGTATATATATATATATATATATATATATATATATATATATATATATATATATATATATATATATACTCTTTTACTCTTTTACTTGTTTCAGTAATTTGATTGCGGCCATGCTGGAGCACCGCCTTTAGTCGAGCAAATCGACCCCAGGACTTATTCTTTGTAAGCCTAGTTCTTATTCTATCTGTCTATTTTGCCGAACCGCTAAGTTACAGGGACGTAAACACACCAGCATCGGTTGTCAAGCGGTGTTGGGGGTACAAACAGACACACAAACATAGACACACACATACATATATACATATACATATATACGACGAGCTTCTTTCAGTTTCCGTCTACCAAATCCACTCACAAGGTTTTGGTCGGCCCGAGGCTATAGTAGAAGACACTTGCCCAA
>NC_068982.1:166817682-166818607 GCF_001194135.2 Octopus bimaculoides
CACAAGGTTTTGGTCGGCCCGAGGCTATAGTAGAAGACACTTGCCCAAGGTGCCACGCAGTGGGACTGAACCCAGAACCATGTAGTTGGTAAACAAGCTACTTACCACACAGCCACTCAAACATAGAACTTAGATGAAACTTAGATATGTTTCGACCAAAGATTGGTCCAGGCCATGTCTGACTTAATAGCACCACCTGATACGATTATCTAAATCCTTTTTAAGTCAAGTTTTGTTAATGGTTCATGCAAGTAGTGAGTTTTTGTTGAGTGAGTTGTATCCAGGTATGGGTGGCTTATCTGGTATTCCTTGAAGAAATCTGTCTAGACTCCGTTTAAAGCTGATAGGATCCTTTTCTTCTTTTATCTGTTTTGGGACAATGTTAAACAGGGCAGGGCCTGTTGGGGAAAAGAAATTATGCCGCAGTGTACCTATATATTGTAATCCTGAATTGGGCAGGGGACGTATGGCCCGTGGTCCCAGCCTTAGATGAACCTTGAAACTAATGTTCAGGTCGTTTGCAATGCTGGCGGTATATATTCTCCACATCGTACAGATGATGTATCGCTCGCGGCGGCGCTGTAGAGAGTAGAGCTTCAAGGTTTTAAGGCGGTCCCAGTAATCGAAATCATGCCTTCAATTCGTTTAGTGAATACCCTCTGGGGTGATACAATCCTCGAGATGTTTTGTTTTGTATGGGGAGATCACAAGGGGCAGCAGTATTCGAGGTGTGACCGTACAAAGGAGGAGAAACGTGGAATGATGACACCTTGTTTTCTCGACCGGAATGTTCTTAAGATCCAGGAGCTCATCCTACGAACTATATTGACCTTATTGTTGATGTGGGCACTCCAAATGTGGGTACAACAATTACGCCCAGATCTCTGATATTATTGGATGCCGTGAGCGGTTCCCCTGAAGGAAG
>NC_068982.1:166818707-166819457 GCF_001194135.2 Octopus bimaculoides
TGTGTCTGTGTGTGTGTGTGTGTGTGTATACATACACATACATATATATATATATATGTATACATGTATATAAGTACACACACACGTACGTATATATATGATTATATGAATATATGTGCGCGTAGTATATATCTATATATATGTGAGTGTGAGCGCAAGCGCATTCGTGTGTATCTTAGCATAAATATATACCAGCTGGCGTACATATTTTCAGGACAATAAAGTCCAGAGCATCTCGCTAGTGCCAATAGATTTCATTGTTGTAAGGAGCTAAATGTTTTGGTATAAGGGTTCTTTGATAGAGTAGAATATATCACTCATATTATTGTGCATTACATAATTTTGATCTGGCCATTTTGAGCTCGTTCAGTTGACTGATTGTCATAACAACATTTCTATATCAATTTTATGGTATTTCTTTTACGTATGAACACATTAAGACATATGCTGATTGGAGCGGAACGTAACAATTAACTATAGTCTATTAGTTACGGACATTTATTCTTGTTTCCGCTGTTGGTTATGGAATTTAATTTTCAACCTTTATTCAACTAAAAGACGTAATTCAGGAACTGAATTTGTTTTTTGTTTTTTGTTTTTTTCTTATTTTAGTAACAATACTTTTAGTGATGTGTACTTTACGGGATAACAGATGTATGTAGGTCTTTCGTTCGAAAAACATCTTGAGAAAGATTGAAAGACGAATTCATTTAACAAGTATTAAATACGGCAGGAGACTACTTATATATA
>NC_068982.1:166820705-166821728 GCF_001194135.2 Octopus bimaculoides
TGTGTGTGTGTGTGTGTGTGTGTGTGTGTGTGTGTGTGTGTGTGTGTGTGTGTGTGTGTGTGTATGTATATATAGATATGCATATTTGTACGTATGTATATATGTGTGTGTCTGTGCGTGTGTGTGAGTGTGTGTTTTATGTGTGTGCGTGTGTGTATGAGTGTGTATGTGTGTGCTTGCATGTGTTGCGCATGTATGAAAGTTGTGAGTGCCCATACGTACATACATACATACGAAATTCCTTAAGTCTATTTCCATGAGTATAATACTGCGTGCACGTTGTCCTCTTCATACAAGTAGTCTCCTGCCGTATTTGATACTTGTTAATAAATGAATTCGTCTTTCAATCTTTCTCAAGATGTTTTTTCGAAAGAAGAACCTACATACAGCTATTATCCCGTAAAGTTCACATCACTAAAAGTATTATTACTAAAAAAAAAAAGAAGAAAATTCAGTTCCTGAATTACGTCTTTCATTTGAATGAAGGTTGAAAATAAAATTCCATAACCAGCAGCGGAAACAAGAATAAGTGTTCGTAACTAATATATTATAGCTAATTGTTACGTTCCGCTCCAATCTGCATATGTCTTAATGTGTTCATACGTAATAGAGATACCATAAAATTGATATAGAAATGTTATTATGACAATCAGTCAATTGAACGAGCTCAAGATGGCCAGATCAAAATTATAAAATGCACAATAATATGAGTGATATAATCTTCTCCATCAAAGAATTCTTATACCAAAACATTTAACTCCTTACAACAATGAAATCTGTTGGCACTAGCGAGATGCTCTGGACTTTATTATCCTGAAAATATGTACGCCAGCTGGTATATGTATGCTAAGATACCCACACATGCGCTCACACTCTCGTATAAACAGACGTATACTACGCGCATATATATTCACATAAACATATATATACGCGTGTGTGTATTTATATATATATGTATACATGTATGTGTATGTGTGTACACACATCCACACATATATACATGTACATATATATATATATATA
>NC_068982.1:166821824-166824045 GCF_001194135.2 Octopus bimaculoides
TGTATGTATGTATGTATGTATATATAGTAACATAAAGGGGGGAATTTCGATTAGCCCCACGTGGTGAGTTGTAATGCAAACAATATATATGAAATAAAAGAAGGAAAATGCACGCACGTTCCGCTCTTCAGACAAGTTGTCCTCTGTCGTATTTAATACTTGTTAATGAATGAATTCGTCTTTCAATTTTTCTCAAGATGTTTTTTGAAAGCAAAACCTACATACAGCTATTATCCTGTAAAATATCCATCTCTAAAAGTATTGTTACTAAAATAAGAAATTTAATTTCCTGAATTATGTCTTTCATTTGAATGAAAGTTGAAAATAAAATTCCATAACCAACAGCGGAAACAAGAATAAGTGTTCGTAACTAATATATTATAGCTAATTGTTACGTTCCGCTCCAATCTGCATGTCTTAATGTGTTCATACGTATGTGAATATATGTACGCGTAGTATATATCTGTATATACACGAGTGTGAGCGCATGCGTGGGTATCTTAGCAAACGTGTACTAGCTGGCGTACATATTTTCAAGATAATAAAGTTCAGAGCATCTCGCTGGTGCCAACAGATTTCATTGTTGTAAGGAGTTAAATGTTTTGGTATAAGGGTTCTTTGATAGAGTAGAATATATCACTCATATTATTGTGCATTTTATAATTTTGATCTGGCCATTTTGAGCTCGTTCAATTGACTGATTGTCATAACAATGTTTCTATATGAATGTTATGGTATTTCTTTTACGTGTGTACACATTAAGACATATGCTGATTGGAGCGGAACGTAACAATTAGCTATAATATATTAGTTACGAACACTTATTCTTGTTTCCGCTGTTGGTTATGGAATTTTATTTTCAATTTTCATTCAAAGGAAAGACATAATTCAGTAAATTAAATTTCTTATTTTAGTAACAATACTTTTAGAAATGGATACTTTACGGGATAATAGCTATTTGTAGGGTCTTCTATCAAAAAACATCTTGAGAAAGATTGAAAGACGAATTCATTTGTTAGCAAGTATCAAATACGGCAGGAGACTACTTGCATGAACATGAGAAAGTGCATGCAGTATTATGCATGCAGTATTATGTGCATGCAGTATTATGGAGATAAACTTAAAGAATTTCGTATGTATGTAGGCTCTGATTTACGGACTGTGTCAAGCCCTTATTAAAGGCCTGTAATATGCAGAAGGCTGACTGAGAGAGCAATGCCTGTCATCACCATAGATGGAGGAAGCATGTTAAGAAGGGATCGACACTTTTGAGAGAGCACGTATTCAGCATGAAGAAATTAAGCGTGCTGCTCGAAGATGCACTACTGGTGTAGTGAATGGGGAAAGCTTGGTCTGCAATGTTTGCGGTCGTGTATGCTTGTCAAGAGCAGGGCTCATTAGCTACTAACGGAGCCGCAAATGCAAAATATAAGTTAGTCCCTGAAGGTCAGCAATGGTCTTCCTCGGTCACAAGTGGACGGCCCTCACATGTATGTATGTGTATATGTATGTAAGTATGTATATACACTCACAACATTCATACATGCGTAATACATGCACGCACACACACACACATGCACAAACATATATATATACATATATATATATATGTGTGTGTGTGTGTGTGTGTGTGTGTGTGTGTGTGTGTGTGTGTATACGTACATGCAAATATGCATGTGTATCTTCCTCCTTGACTCTCTCGTTGCTCACACGTGACCAACGGCTACCTATCTTTTTTTCTTCCACTTACTTCCTAAAGACAAGTCGTGCCTTTACCTTTCTCTTCTGAAAGCTCGTTTTTTCCAGCGTTCACCATTTCACATCGTCTTGGCTTAACAGCCACCACCGTTTGTTTTTAGTGTTTTGTTCTTACTGTCCTGTTTTTCGTACCACTTTCACCCTCCACAAAAATTTTATTCAATTTACTTTGCGGGAAGGACTGTTTAACGAAGTCGCGTCTTGTCCCTACCTTCGAAATGCAGAGTAGATAAGACAGGAGACAACTGATGAAGGGAATGATTTTTATGTTGCCTATCTCGTAGTTTCTCTATTTGTTTCTTTCGTTGTTCGAAAAATTGTTCGTTTTCTATGTTTTTCTTTCTTATGTTCTCGTCTCTCATTTTGTCTACGTTTTTTTATGTCCTGTACCCATATATGCATGTATCTATACATATATATGTAGGTATGTACATATACGTATGTATATATGCATATATATATA
>NC_068982.1:166824295-166825120 GCF_001194135.2 Octopus bimaculoides
TAAAATGTTTTTCCTTTACTGGAGCTAATTTGGATAATAACTGTTTCCAGTAGTCATTATAGGTACATTACTGATAGGTTTACTCAGTTGGTCTATATATATAAGATAACAAGAAAATATATTTTTTTAAAAATTCTCTACACCGAAGTTAACAAAGAACTTACTAGATCTATGAACCAAGATCTATATTATTAAAAAATTAAAAAATAATAAATCAAACTGTCAGTGAAGTCATTCTTTTTTCTTTTTTCATATATATTAAGTATGTACGGTTGGTAATATATTATGTGCGGTTCTAACACTCAGCGCTATGTGGCAGATGTTCCCTAAGCGCTATCCCACAGCGAATCGGCGAACAAGTAAAACACACATATTGAGTATGTGTGGTTGATAATATATTAATATATAATATCCATAATTGTGAGTCTGACAGAGAATATTTTGTTTGCCTCCTGGTTATCTATATATATAAAAATGAGAATGTGTGTCTGTCTGTCTGTCTGTCTGTCTGTGTGAATCCCTAAAACTCGAGAACTACGCAACCAATTTCATTCAAATTTTATACATGCCTTACTTAGGGTTCCAGTTGTGTTTTAGTCAAAAATTTTTTTAACTTCTTGCAGAGTTCGAGCACACGGCAACATAATATCTCCTCCACTATTTAAGTATTACGTGTCAAAAGTGAAACAAAAACACTCATATCAAATACTTTCACTTTAAAAATGAAACTATTCCACTAACTGAAACAATCACATTTCGATACTGTAATGACAGATACTTTCACAGAGAGAGAAAGAAAGAAAGAGAGAGACAGAAAGAGAGAGA
>NC_068982.1:166825853-166826343 GCF_001194135.2 Octopus bimaculoides
CACTGTCTGTAGCTGGTCTTCTCTTGGAAGAGCCCTGCTTCTCACATGGACAACTGTATGTTGGCTGCTCAAGAGTGGGCAGCAAAAAAAACCTATTTGTATATGCTCCACAAGGGAAAACAAGGAACATTGTTTACAACGAGGTGTTATAATCACAACAGCAAGAAAGTATGTACATGATCACCTTCTTTTACGAAACTTCATTGACTTTCATATATTTATATTGATATACATATATATACGTGTGTTTGGGTGCGTGTGTGTATATACATCTCTATATATAAAGATGAGGCGTAGTCTAGACGGCGTTTTTAGATTTCATTATTCTCTTTAACCCGGGCAACGCCGGGTATTTCTGCTAGTAGATTATAAATTTTGACTTTCAGACTTCTTGCTTTGATATCTTCTATATGGCCTGGAAATGTTCCTTTAAACTTGTGACCCCCTAGAATATGTTTGTGTTTGTGTGTGTGTGTGTGTGTGTGTGTGT
>NC_068982.1:166826437-166827309 GCF_001194135.2 Octopus bimaculoides
GTGTGTGTATGTGTGTATGAGAGAGAGAGAGGAGGAGAGAAAGAGTACACATACAGTCTAAAATCTAGATTCCAGATTGGCTGACATACGCACGGACAAAACTCGTGGTTATGAACCAATCGTTACATGTAGCAACATACCATGTGCCCATATCATGTTTAAATGTTATCTATAAACTGTACACATGTTATTTGAGTCTTATCACATGTTATTTGAGTCTTATCACCAACATTCTCTACAACAGTGTCTCAGAAACTGGAATGATTCTGCAGAAGCAATACAGCTCTGTTTTTTTAATGATTCTGATATGGTTGACTTAGGTTCTACTAATGGAGCAAATTCTCAACATATCCCTCCTGACATAACTTCCAAAACTCCGGACATCAGAACGGCAATAAATAAAATTAAACTCAATTCAGTAATAAGTTCCCAGCTAGTCTCCTGAAGGAGTCTAGGCATCAATTTGCATCTACTCTAATACATCTCTCGATAAAATCTCTGGACATAGAACATATCTGGACATTTTCTTCCTAGCTTGTCGTCCCGGTTTTCAAAACGGGAAACATACTGCTTTCATTGCAATACCTCCGAAATCACTGACCTTTCATATCATTTAAGTTTCGAGGGGGTAGTGAGATCACAAAATTGTTTTAAAAACTACTTTCTCAGCGAGAAAAAATAACTGCCTTCTCAGTTTTCAACCAGTATGATTTTCGTAGTTGCACCGCCTGGGATAGTCTTTTAAGAGACTATCCCAGGCGGTGTTACTAAATTAGACATGGTCTAGGCTAATAATAGTCGAAATCTACTAAATTATCTAAGTTCATATACACACACACACACACACACACACACACACACACACACACACA
>NC_068982.1:166827708-166828462 GCF_001194135.2 Octopus bimaculoides
TATATATATATATATATATATATGCATATACACATACGTATATGTTCAAACTTACATCTATACGTATATATATATATGTGGGGGAGGGGGCACAGAACGTCATGAAACGTGTACAACAAAAAATACGAAGTACGAGTACATGAAATATGAACTACATTTTCGAACAACGAAAGACACGAATGGAAAACAAGACAAACAACATAAAGAACGACACTTCAACAGTTGTTGGCTGTTTTTTACTCTCGTATTTCGAGCATTTAACAACAATATACACTTTTGATAAAACAGTTGCTCCTGCAAAGCAAATTAAATAAAATTTGGGATTTTGGGGAGGACTGTGAAAGCAAACAGGAAGGGCTACTAAGCCTAAACGAGGTTATGGTGGCGAACGCGTAAATCAAGCTTGGACAGGAGACAGACAAGAACCCGTCTTCCTTCTTCCAGCTACAACGGAGAGAAAGAAACACAAGTTAGGAGAAGAAAGAAAGATAGCCGATGGTCACGTGGGAGCCACGTGAGCAAGGGAGGAGGAGTGAAGAAGAGAGAGTGATAGAGTAATAGAATAGAACAGTGGGAGAAGAGGGGGTAAAAGAACAAGAGAGAGAAAGATAGAAAAACGAAAGAGTAAAAAGATCGTATAGAGTGCGCATCAGAATTATTAAGATAAAACTTACTTGGAAGAGGATGCGTGGCGTTCATTCATATAGTAATATAAATAATATATATATACGCATATATACATACATATATGTAC
>NC_068982.1:166828503-166835184 GCF_001194135.2 Octopus bimaculoides
ACACACACACACATATATAACAGTTTGTGGACTACCGAAATGCCTCTTACATTTAATAAAAACCATCTTACAAATGCATATATGTACTTGAGTTATTTAAGTTTCCAGACGATTAAACCGCGGCATTTTACTTCTATTTCTGTCTTCACAAGATATGTTTAACAGTTAGGAAAACCCCACCAAACAATTATAACAATAATTCATTATTTTACACATCAGAAATATTAATATTATTTTTTCAGCTCACAAAAAAATCTCATCTAAGATAAACATTTGGTGCTCATACATTGCAATAATTATGGCTTTATAGTTCGCATATGGATTGAAATTTTCTTTGGCGTGTCTTCCACGACATTTCTATGCTCTTGACATCAGAGTCAAATATCTTTTATTTTAATACAGGGTTTTATTTATTGCTATTTACAGCAATTACTTTAAATAGCTTTCATTCTTCGACGAGAATTATTACAGTACGCGTATGCGACTATTGTCACAATGTGCATTCTACCTTATCCCAATTTTTATTTGATCGTGATCTGATCTAAACTAAGATAAACGATAAACGTCGCCCTTTCAAAGCCTAGCCAGGCCCATGGGCCCGGTTTCCTGGTTTCTATGGCGTATGTTTTCCCCACAGCTGGACAGGACGCCAGTCCATCGCAGCGTAACTCAAGAAACAGGAAGAAAGAGTGAGAGAAAGTTGGGGCGAAAGAGTACAACAGGGGTAGCCACCACCCCCTGCCGGAGCCTCGTGGAGCTTAGGTGTTTTTGCTCAATAAACACTCACAACACCCGGTCTGGGAATCGAAACAACGACCTTCTGACCGCGAGTCCGCCGCCCTAACCATTGGGTTAGGCTACACATCTAAACTAAGAAGTACATTAGAAACAGCTTACGTCAGAAAATCATGCTAAAACTTAATGACCAAGCTAAACAAAACAAGATGTAGTTAATGAGTTTTGGAAGCTACTTTAGATAACAACCGCCTTATGATAAGCAAAAACAGAAGTTTTTAACAAGCAAAACGTCCATGGTTCAACAGAAATTAGAGCCAACACATATATATTAATATATTTATATACATACATACGTACATACATACAAACAGACCAGACAGACAGACAGATAGATAGACAATGTATGTATGTATATATGTTCAGGCGCAGGAGTGGTTGTGTGGTAAGTAGCTTGCTTGCCAGCCACATGGTTCTGGGTTCAGTCCCACTGTGTGGCACCTTGGGCAAGTGTCTTCTACTATAGCCTCGGACCGACCAAAGCCTTGTGAGTGTATTTGGTAGACGGAAACTGAAAGAAGCCCGTCGTGTGTATATATATATATATATATATATATATATATATATATATATATATATGTATGCAGATGTCTATGGATATATCCGAGGTAAACATGTGTAGTATACCTCCATTGCCTAAAATCACTTGAGTGCTTTCACCAGCAGTGTTTCAGAAAGATCCTGAACATCCACTGGATCACTGGATGACTCTTACCGCTGACACGAAAGTTTTAGAGTGGGTCAATGCAGTGAGTATTGAGGCCCACGTCCTCCGTCACCGCATGCGCAGTGTTGGTTATGTTGTGCGTCTTGACGACACCAGAATTCCCAAGCAAATGTTATGTGAAAAACTGTCGCAAGACACTCGACCACATCATAAGCTATTCAAGGCAACTTAAAAAATCGCTTGGAATCTGTGAGATTTCAGAACAGGAGTGGGAAAACATATCACGTGATAGGAAAACCTGGAAGCAAAGAGCCTATGACAGAGTGAGTACATTTCAGCAAATGAATGGTCAGGCATGAGGAGATTAGCACGAGAGGCTAATTCCGTTGATCCTACATTTCGTCACCTAGTCTGTGAAATCTGCGGCCGCTTATGTATGTCTCGCGCAGACCTGGTGAGTCATCAGAAATGTCGCGAAGAAACACACGTTACAAACTACAACGACTTCCTTGTTGGACCAACCTCACATGCATTGTCTGCCAGACAGCGTGTATAAATCGCCTAGATTTATCTAGTTTGATGAAAGTGCACAGAAGAAATCATTAGAATGATTCAGAACAACCAGGAAGTCAGAAGAATTTGAATGAATATCGAACCTGCAACAAGTTCTGTAAGTCGCAGGCAGGACTCAATAACCATAAGGCTTTTTCTAAGTTGTTACTTGACCAGCAAGAAATAGCAGCCAAATCTCCTTCAGCTATCTTCTCACAAAAGGAATGAAGACAGTTTGAAAAATGTAGTCTAGATGTGCAACGTCCGAGAAGGGACGAGGTGATCAACGTTGGAACGTCTTTGATTTTGGTTTCTTCCGTCAGAGCTGACCCGGGTTAAACAACAGCACTAATCGTGCGAACCAACAAGGAAGACTACGTTGTCGCTAGGCCTGCTAGAAATAACGGTCAAATATCTTTCAAATCACACCCTGTCGTTTTTGTAAAGACGCGTGAAAGATGTCCTTTCTCTTAGACTCCTCACACTTCAAAAAACGATTCTTAAGTACGTATTACTTCTCTTGTACCATTAACATAAAACCGTCAAACCCCTATAACGGTTTCAGTTGTATTAAAACTATCGTAACTAGCTGTGTCGATTCATCGATACCATCGCTTAAGCACGGTTACGCCTTCACTGGTGATATGAAAATAAAGATCTTTTCATGACACGAAAATTAAATTTAAGATTTTTGCTTAACCCCGAGGACAATCTTCATCGAAAAGACTTATTATCAAAAGATATTCTAGTCGTGAACATCCTGTCGTTTGCTAACGAGTAGAGGACGCAAGACTACATTTTCCAACGTATTCTTTTCTTAGACGACAAGTTATAGAGAGATTTGAGGCTCCTTTGACTGCTATTTCTAGCAGGTCGAATGATAATACAGAGGCCCCACGGTCGTTCACCAAGATATCTATGATACCGCTTTGTTATATATATATATTTCAGATATATGGGTTAATAAAGGAGATTGTGCTAGTTGTAGTAATAGTAGTGAAAACATCAGACGTAACAACCACGACCACAACAACAACAACAACAGCAGCAGCAGCAGCAGCTGCAGCTATACGTATGTTGTTGCTAATTCTCATAAATGTCGTTCTGACCAAAATTTCCTGTTATTCTAAAATAAAATATTAACTATTTTAAGTAACAAAACAAATAACATGGACGTATGTCTGTGAATGTGCGAATGTGCGAATGTGCGAATGTGCGAATGTGTGTGTGCGCGCGCATATATGCATATGTGTGCGTGTGCATGTGTGTATGTACGCATGCAAGTGTGCGTGTGCGAGTGTGCATATATGCATGCAAGTGTATGTGCGTGTATGCAAGTATGCATGCAACTGTGAGTGTGCGCGTGCGTTTGTGTTAAATTTGGACACCTAATGCACGTGACTGGCTCAAAAACGTGATTTTACAATGACAGTTTTTTTTGTTGAGTTTGATACAGTTGTTATTGCTGCACTGCTTAATGTTATGTTTAGCAATTATTTTTGCTGCTTTTTTACGTTGTTTATATTTTGCTTTAATATTAATTTATTTAGTCTAGAAAAAGAAATAATAATAATAATAATAATAATAAAAATAATAATAATCAACAGAGCAAAAATAGTTTATGTAGGAGGAGTTTAACAATCAAGTTCTATCTAGAACGTTGAAAGCTAAAACAAACACGATACAAGGGCGTTGTTCGTGTGCACTCCACTGCTTTGCCCATTCAAGTACAAATGACGCCAATGCTAATAAAGAAATGAGTAAAGGTTAGCAGCATAAAACTTATCGATTAATCGGTGTAAAATGGCCAAGTTAGTCTCACAAACTCAACCTTTATTTATTTTAAAGAACCTCCGTACCAAAAGAGCACACAGTAAAATCACCACCATTTAACACCCACACGATTTCAAATAATTTTCACTTTAAATAATCATCGCTCTCATACAGTCTCACACGACAAACAGAATTCATTATTCATAAGGACTCTACTTAAAACCCCAATATTCTTATCATTGTGGAGGCGCGTGGCTTAGTGGTTAATGTATTGAACCCATGACCGTAAGATTATGGTTTCAATTCCTGGACCAAACGGTGCGTTGTGCTCATGAGCAAAACACTTCATTTCACGTTGCTCCAGCCCACTCAGCTGGCAAAGTGAGTAGTCCGGCGTCCTGTCCATGAGTGAATATATGCGTCCACAGAGAACGGGAAACCGGCCCTATGAGACTTTGGAAGGGGGATGGATCTTTATCTCTTCTTTTATTATTATTATTATTATTACCATTAGTAATTGCCAATCAACACTGGCCTGCATCATTTTTAAGGTCCAGGTTTTTTCCGTTGTTTCTATATGTCTTTTGCATGCTGAATTCGGAAATGTCACTCATTTTGTCCAATCAGGTCAGGTTTCGATGCTATCTCAAATTTAATTTATAACTTCTAACTTTGGCATCACTGACAGAAATGAGTCAAGTGGGGGTATACTGAGATTGGGAAAATGGGAGATGCTGAGTTTGAAAGGTGGAACTACATACTATGAACGCCCCTCCTTTTTGTGAACTGAAAAGTAGGGAAACGCCGTACCTGTGAATAGCCCCCACCTCCCATTTCTGTCAATGTTTACCAATAAGTTTTGTAGAAATGAGTGTAACTGATTTATAGACTAAAATACTTCACTTCTTACTTCATCAACTCTGGAGAGGTTGTTGCTGTTGCTGCCTAACCCAAAGTCAGTTCTGATCGAACCAGTCTGCGATCAAAGACAGTCCTGGTGAAACCATCCATTATTTTCAGACATAATGTCTCTAAGTCTACACTTTCCAATGTATTGTTCTGTTTTCAAAGACGATAGGGGGTGATTTGATGAAGTTTAGGTTGCAATTTCTATTGGGTCGAACAATCAAGACTTCCTTGTTGTATTAAGTACGGTAGATGTAAAATACCAAGGAAATTTTTGCATTCAGAACTTCAAGAGCTGTAAACTAACTACCACAAGGTATTTCAGTCTGCTGATCCATTGCCCGTGCAATACGTTAATGATGATGATGATGATGACGATGACGACGAAGCTCCTTATCTAAAGTGAACAAAGAGCTACAGGAATTAGGTAGAAGCAGGAAGCTGTTCTCAATGCACAAACTTCAGCCCACTAAAAATTAATATCGATGTTTCATTTAGCAAGAAAGGAAGGAGGCAGATGTTTATTAAACATAGAAGGCACCATCAATACTGCGAAATAGGGTTTGGAAAGCTATGTTGTGCTACTACTACTACTAATAATAATAATAGTAATAATGGTTTCAAATTTTGCTACAAGGGCAGCCATTTTGGGGAAGGGGATGAATCGATTCTGCCAGTTCGCCACCTTAATAATAATAATAACAACAATAATAGCCCTTTCTATTTGGGGGAGGGAAAATATCGATTACATCGACCCCAGTACGCAACTAGTGCTTAACTTATCGATTCCGAAAGAATGAAAGGCAAAGTCGACTTCGGCGGAATTTGAACTCATAACGTAGCGACGGTCGAAATACAGCTAAGAATTTCGTCCAGCGTGCTAACGATTCCGCCAGCTCGCCACGTTAGTAACAGTAATAATGATAATAATCGTTTCTAACATAGGCAAAGTTTCTACGGTCTTCTGGTCGGTAGTGTGGGAACAGCATCGTTTTCTTGTAGATAATTCTACTGCTGTTCTCTTTCCATTTGTTTTTGTTGTTACTATGAGCAGAAACACTCCAAATAGTTTTTGCTGACACAAGTGTGTAACATCTAGGTCTTCTGTCTGTACCGTCATTGCTAATATTTTTGATCCAGCGTATGTAACACCTCTAGAATAGTCCTGTGGTTCTGAAAGTCATATTGACTTGCAATCTATGCTGACTTCACCCCGAGCATATACCTTTCTCATTCTTTGTGCGCTTATCACCAGCACAAATTGCTTACAAAGACGATTACGAAATATGCCCCAATGTCATTTACTATGATCCTGAATGTTACACTTTTATTACATTGTCCCATGTACTGTATACAAAGTTCATGAATGGATGTTTTGCATATAATATCTGCTTGCCTCTGAGCCTTGTCCTTGGTCCTGAAGGTCAGGCATTCGGTGCTGTAGGTTTTGCTCTTCATTATGTATAAAATACTAAACCAGCTATATGTTAGAGCTTTCGTTAACGGATCTTTGGGGTTTACAAAAAAAAAAGTACCTAATTTCCTTTCATGAGAAAAAGGTAAATTATTTTAGCTCTGATCACTTTGCGCAAAGCGATGGAATTTTTATGAGCGCAGTTTCACCATGGTTCTCGGACTGTGCCTCATCCATATTCAGAGACTGAATGTTCGAGTTAGTTCGGGCTAAACTGGCAGAACTGGTAGAAATGTTTCCATTCAAGCAATGATTGTGTGTTTGCGCGTGTGTGCATGCGTTTGTATATGTGTATGTGAAGTGGATGCAGCTGTTATACTTGCTGCTTAGCAAAAATTCCAGGCAATTTAAATTAAAGCTTTCCATGGCAGAGAAAAATATGTCTGGCTGGAAAGCAAACTTGTTTATATATATATATTTTTGTTTGTTTTGTGTTCACTCAAATTACTGTTTCTTCTTTCTTTTTTTTTTCTGCGGGCGTTACTCAGTTTATTTGATGCCATTATGATTCAGA
>NC_068982.1:166835936-166841570 GCF_001194135.2 Octopus bimaculoides
AAAGGCAAAGTCAACCTCAACCTCGGCGGAATTTGAACTCAGATTGTAGTGACGGGCGAAACACCGCTTGGCGTTTCGCTCGGTGTGCTAACAATTCTGCCTACTCGCCACCTTGATAATAATAATAATAATAATAATAATAATAATAATAATAATAATAATAATAATAATAATAATAATAATAATAATGATGATGATGATGATGATGATGATGATGATGATGATGATGATTACATTTATTTGTCACAAGGAGGAAAGATGAGGAAGACAGTACAGAGACAGACATAAAGTGTTGGAGTTTACATTTAATAATGAAATAATAAAAAAAAGTAAGTATACACGGGTATACACTGAAAAAGAAGGGACATATACTTAGCATAAAAAAGGTAAAAAAGGCTGGGAGGATGATAGAGATGTAGCCCTCCTGATACAGGAAGGCCACTAGGTATAATCGAGGAACCCCACTGTCCGAGATTTCCTGAAACCCTAGGAGCAAGTGCCCTCTCCAATTCTTTCTCTCCGACTCACAGGTCTACACTTAAAGAAGTACCATCCACTCTTGCCATTTTCGCAACTTTCACCCACCTTTCAATAAACTCACTCGAGGACAGCACTTCCCTCTCCATTCTCAATTTCCTTTTCAAGTAAAACTTGAAAAAGCCAATGAGAGCTCTACCAAAGAGGAATGTATCTGTCCTCATATCTTTTACCCTTGTCCACCAAACAACCTCTTTCGCCACAGCCACCAGGCAAAGGAAAACTGCTTTGCCTGCCCGATTGAAGGAGGGCAGCGGTGCTATCATCACTACAGACTTGGCCGACAGACAAATCTATCCCACAAGTGACAGCAGCTGTTTAACATAACCCCACAAGTCAACAATGCTCGGGCACTGAACGAGGGCGTGCAGAACGGTTTCGTCACTCTGCGCGCACCTCAGACAAGTCCATCTGACAGCACGTCCGTGCCTGTAGAGTTTATCTGCCCCGGTTAATAATAATAATAAATTATTGCTACCAAGTTTCATTTACATATAAAATGAAACATAGAAAGGTGTGACAAAAATACATGGAGACAAGCGAAATAAAGTTATATAAAAAAAATAGAAAGAAGAGACGTTTCGTTACACAATATATTAAGACGTTAAAATTTTCGTTTTTTTTTTAAAGATACACGAAATAAATAGATAAATATATAAAAACAATGGTATAATTTAAGGGAATCAGAAACAAATAGGATTACCTACTGACACACAAGCAAGAAACCATCAGCTACGTCGAGTCAGAGTACCCCACGACTGTGCCCACCAATCATACTTTGTATTGGAATCTGGTGCACTCAAAGATGCCCGTGAGCATTTTCTGCGTTGGACAGAGTGAATAGCATCCCTTGTATCCTGGCAAATGATTTGCATGTTATGATAGCTTGATAGAGTGATTTTCTCCGAACTCCTTCATACGAGTGTCTGTAGAACTCTTCTCATCTCATCTCTAAATAACAACTTGCCCTTATTCACTTCCTAGAAATCTTCTATTCGTTCCATCAGGAATACATTGTTGCTTCACACAACCGGTAAAGATGTGCTTTTCTTGGTTTCAAACTCTGCCAAGCGGATTTCTAGTCGGTCATTTGATTCATGTTAAAAATCTGCTTTTTAGCAGCTTTTTCCATTTATGTTCACTTGGTAAACAGTGAGTGCATGTGCTTAGGGGTTGAGGGACGTTGTTGCCTTTGTTTGCCTTGTATGTTTTGTTGTTTTGTTGCTTTGTATGTTTTGTTCTTTGTATGTTTTGTTGTTATTTTGTCTTACAGTTATGAATATCCGAATTACTATTTCTGCTTTCTCGTACAGTATCATTTACACACAGTAATGTGTGAATAATTTTCTTAAGGTCAACATTTATTTACTCGTGACCAGTTCTAGCCTTTGTCACTAACTCAGTTTTTAATCAAATTAGATATTTACATTTTTAGATTAGTCACATCCTGAGCTACATTTTCAGCTACAAGATTTGAAAATTGCTTCGGTAGAAAAAAAAAGTTTCAGTAAAATATGTGAGGTTGAAAACGGGAGAGTAACGGGAGTGTCCAAATTTTTTTTTTCAAGAAATCTATATTTTATTTTAGCTTACATGATAGATCTTGGCGAGAGAAATCTATCCATGTTACTTATATGCAAAAATATTCAGTAGAAAAAAGTACTGAGGCAAAAACCGGCGAAACAAAAAAAGATTAACGCCTGAAATCGACTTTGACTCCGAATATTCTTCTTTCAAAAGAAAACTATATTTAGATTCAACTTTTCTGATAGATCTCGACTACAAGAATCCTATGATACCAATTATATCAAAAACAATTTTAAAATAAAAAAACCAGTGGGACCAAATGTGCCGAAAAAAAGTGGTAGCACCTAAAATCAAATTCAAAACCTAAATTTAGTTTTACCTCATATGATAGAACTCATCAAGACGAGTGTCGTGGTGCTAATCTTTTCAAAAAATACCATTCATATACTACCGTGTGTGAATAATATTTTTAAGGTCAACATTTACTCACTCATGACCACTTCTAGCCTTTGTAACTAACTCAGTTTTTCCCCAAATCAGATGATGTTTTACATTTTTAGATTGGTCATATCATTTAGGGCTAAAAACTTTGAAAATTGGTTCTGTAGAGAAAACGTTTGAGTCAAATATGTGAGTTAAATATGTGAGATCACAAACGGGAAAATAACGCCTGAAATCGACTTTGAGTTCAAATATTTTTTTCTTTTTGAATAAATCTATATTTTATTCTAGCTTATATGATGGATCTCAACGACAGGAGTTTATCCATGTTAGTTATATGCAAAAATATCCAGTAGAAAAAGAGTACTGAGGCAAAAACCAGGCTAAAAACAGAAGATCAACGCCTGAAATCGACTTTAACTCCAAATATTATTCATCTTTCAAAGGAAAACTATATTTAAATTTAACTTTTCTGATAGAACTCGACTACAGGAATCCCATGATGCTAATTATAAAAAAAATTAATAAAAACCACTTAGGCCAAATGTGCCGAAAACAGTGGTAACGCCTAAAAACAAATTCAACACCTAAACATTTTGTTTTTGTGTAAAAAAATTTGTTTTTGTTTAGCTCATGTGATAGAACTCATTAATACGAGTGCCGTGGTGCTAATCTTTTCAAAAAATATTCAAAAGGAAAAAAGTTATTATATAAACTAAATGTGCCAAAAGTACATAAAACAATTTTCAAGTAATATTATTACTTATCTATAGAACTAAGACGACGAGCTGGCAGAGTCGTTAACACGCAAGGTGAAATTTTCGCGGCATTTCGTCTGAGTTCGAATTCTGTCAAGGTCGTCTTTGCTTTTTATCTTGTAGGTACTCGATAAAATGAGTTTCAGCTGAGTACTGAGGTCGATGTAATCAACTTCTCTCCCATCCAGATTTGGTGACCTTCAGCCAAAATTAGAAATCAATATTGCAAAATTGTTTGATCAAATTCAGTATTTAAGTATCTTGCAAAGATCTACTTCGCATTCTTAGAATACACTATGTTTTTTTTTTTTACCAAATTTGATGTTTATACATTTTTAGATTGGTCAACCCCTAAGCTACATTTTGAGTTACAAAATTTTTAATTTGGTTCGGTAGAAAAACGTTGAGATTTCAAATATGTGAAGTCAAAAGGGGGAGAATAACGCCTGAAATCGACATCAGGGATATACACGCTGCATACATATTTTCGTAAATACACGCGTACACGCGCACACACACGCACACACATGCAAATACACATAAGTAACTTTTAAAACGTTCATGAAGGGAAACAAAGGTGACTGTGACGAATACGAAGCTTTAAGGAGAGTAAGGAGAGTAAATTGACAATTGATGACAATTGGACTCTTTTCTGCTGTCTATCGTAAACACTCACACACAGACACAGACACACAGACACACACACATACATACATACATACACACACACATACATACATACATACATACATACATACATACATACATACATACATACATACATACATATATACATACATACATACATACATACATACATACATACTTATTGCAGAAAATTGTTACTGAGGTTTAAAGTTCAATCATTTTCACCTAATCAGAAAACAGGATTTAGAAGCTGGCATTTTCTGCATGATAGTTGTCTATCACAAAATGAAAACAAAATCTTTATACGAGGAGGAATTTTTATTAAACAAACGAAAGCAAAGAACTACGACGACTAAAGTTGTAAGAACTTCTGAAATTTTAATAAGTGTTTTGTTTGCTTTTAAACTTTAATTCAGTATTAAGAGTAGCAGAATTTAGATTATTATTTCTTATGGTAAATTGACAAGGTTTTTGCTTTCAGAGTAGGCAGGATTCAAATTTTTCAGAGTAGCGGGATTCATATTTTATATTTTCAGGCAAGTTGACAAGAACAGTAGCTGAATTGCGGGCTTTATTTTCATTTTGCATGAATTTCGACTAACAAATTTTGCACTAACAAGGGCAGGTGGCTCCTCCTGCCTTACGGTGAATGCATTGGCTATTTTTGCATTTTTAAAAACAAGTGGATTATATTTTATTTACAGAAATTGCAGTCTTAAATTGGTTTATGAAAATTGGATTATAATATGGAATTTAAACATATATATGAAAACTTCATTTAAAAAAATTTTATTCCTCAAAATTTAATGATACAATATTGTTTCTTTCAATGGGCAGACCTGAAGTTTTCTAGGAATGCTGTTCAGAGAAAGCAAATGGGCAGGTGGCATTTTTAAAATCATTTTTATATTAGCCAATGCAACGAAACCTTGTCCAGATAACTTTTTCTTACTTTTAGAATTTAAGAAAAAACATGTGAAAATGAAAAAAAAAAACACAACATAACTTTTTTATTTTAATGAAAAATAATTCAGATATTTTTTAACAAAAGAATAATTATTAGTTTTATTGCATTGCCTGAAAAAAAAGTGGATTACAATGAAAAATGTGGGCGCATGCATATTAACATTCTTAAGTTATTACACCTGGAAAAGTACAGAACAAGATTGCTATAGTAAAATTTGTCTTGTTCGTCACTTCTGAAGGAAACTAAAAAGTACTTAAAATTAAAATTCTACTGTACTTAAAATATCGCAGTCGAGAATAACATTTTTAAAATTAAAGTATATATTATATTAGGTAAATCTGAGATAATTTATTTTCTTTATTATGAGAATCTAAAAAACAAGTAAATCATGGTGTAAAAATAATCAAAAATAAATTTGAACATTTTTTTTAATCATGTCTTTTGAAATATACAATTAAAATAGTCATTTTATTTAGTTGTATCAAGTATAAACAATAAAATATGAAGTTGTAGATAATATTGCACAAGATTTTATTTTTCATTTGAATTGAAATCCCATTACAAAATAAACATTGATTGCAGCAGAATGGTCACTAAATGGTTTCAAATCAACCATATGCTTAGTCAATTATTCCACATTAAAAAAAAATTAATCTGACAAATAAATAAGTAAAATTTGTTAGTCAGAATTGATACAGTAGAATTAGCCTAATTCGTCTTTGGCTAATTCGTTACTTCACCGAATTCGTCACTTTT
>NC_068982.1:166841676-166848374 GCF_001194135.2 Octopus bimaculoides
AGACTTAAATAATTTTGCTTTAATATTTTTTTTTCTGAAAATAATAAAAATTCCTGGAGTTATACATAAAAAGAGTTTCTGAATATAAGCCCATAGGTTTAAAATTAGATGGGGTTATTTGTGGAAGAACCCACTAATGTTTTTATAATTTTTGTTATAATAAAATATAGTAAATTTTTAAAATGTTATTTTCGATTGCATAATTTTAATTTTAAGTACTTTTTAGCTTCCTTTAGAGGTGACGAGTTAGGCAAATTCTACTGTAGAAATCTTGTTCTGTACTTTTCCAGGTGTAATAACTTAAGAATATTAACATACATGCGCGCGCATTTTACATTGTAATGTAAGTATTGTCATCACAGTAAATACTTATATACTGAAATTACATTATTTGAAAATGTTTCAACATTAACTTCCTCCTCATTTGCAAATAATTTTGGTTTCATCTAAGGTTTTCTGGTAATGGTTGGAACCTGACCTCACAATACATGGTATTTATCATAAGCTCAGATAGATTACATTCGTTCTAAAACTTAGCTAAACAGTGTTGCATATCAGATACAACCTCAATATGAAAGTTATCGCTGTTAGCCAAAATAAAAGTCGTGTAATTTGACACTAATGTTTGGTCTTGGGATCGAGTGGACTACATTAGATAATTATAAACCCATCAGGAATTTCAAGATAATTCAGATGTCTTTAGTTTTTTAAATTATCTTATTATAACTGCATGAGAAATTTGGAAAGAATATTGTTTATTTGACATTTTATGACTAAGAGAGTTAAAACGAAATTTACATCAACTAACGTCTTCCTTTGCATGTCGATATAGAATAACGTTATAATTGAAATAATCTGACACGACTGATATTTTTTAAGTATATCTTTCCTTCTCTGGTAATTTTGTATGTCAAAGATTTATTTGTCATGTATCTGTAAATGATTCTTAATTGAACATAACCACAAACATTATGTATAGCTTGACTACGATCATTTTTCTTTTGTAGTTGACAAGAGGTGAAGATCGTGATCATTATAAATCCACGACTTTATGAATGCATATTCTTATCACATGTTCGTCATGTTTTTGTTGTCTTGTACTAGTTAAAGGCATTTTGACAGATTAATTATCAACGATAATACATTTCTTTTGGAATGTCACTGATATTTGAGCCTAGTAAGGTCCTGGTTAGATTTCAGCTGAAATAAGATGGCAATACTTTGAACAAATGTCTTTTAAAGAATATTTGTTTCAAAATAAGTGAAAGAGCAGTGTTTGTGATGGCAATTTAGATGCTTATTTATAATTTAAGGCGGAGTACTTCATTACTGATAGCTTTGCCAGTGCCATTTCCTTATTATTTTTTTGTTTTCAGATTGTGGTATTATGCTCTCCGCCAAGTATATCATTGTAATTGCCACGAAATATAATTTGATTTTAGATATTCATCTAAAAACGTTATATACATCTTAAATTGTTTCTTTTTTTCTTTGTCTTCATGGTTTGTCATTTTAATTGTGCAGTAGTTGAGAGGTGTAACATGCTTCGTTTTGTGGAGATGCTTTTGCATTAGTAAAACATTTTAAGAAGACAATATGTTTACCAAGCTAAAGGACTACTATCTTTCTGCTCTTAGCGAATATATATTTCTAGTTGGGTTTTTGACACTCACTGAATTAAATGTTAACATTATCTTTACTATAGTGTTTTTTAATTTATTTTTTATATGGATGATGTCCCTAGGTAATTTAGATTTTTCAGATAATCCTGTTCCAACGAGTGCGGCATTATCAAAATAGCCTCTAGATGGTAAGCACTCAATGACGAAAGTTCTTTTTGTATTAGAAAATTTATATTGCCGAGAAAAGAAGAGTTATTTATGTATTACGAATAAATTTTTTACCTTTCACTTTATTGCAATATATAGGCCATCTTTCCAACTCCATCCTTATTTAAGTTGGATACTGAGGAGGATTACTCAATCGCTCATATAATCAAAATGGTGATTCTTTATTATATCTTCGTCTTCTTTTTTTTACTTTTGTCACCAACCCATGAATAGGGAGGGATCAATAATGTAATGAAAAGTGAACACCAATTAATTTGTTTAATGTGATATGTCCCTGTACTACACCATTTTCACCCACATTCTCGTATCAAAAACAAATTCGTAAACTAAATCAAATCTGAAGAACGTTTATATGGAAATGTAAGTTTTTCTTTCTGTGCATTTCTTAATCGTTTTCCGTTGGCCTGTCCAAGCCAGAAATTCTCTTTTACATGTGGTGCACACACTTGTATGTATGTGCCACATGAACACTATTGGAAAACCTACCAATCGAAAGTGTTCATAAAAATGCCAAAGTGTAAGATTGATAGTTCGTTCGGTGCATACTTTATCGCAATAAATCGCTAGCTGAGAAATACACGGCCTTTGTTTACTCACAGTTCTATTTACACAGTAGGCTGCTGAGGATATTATCCAGTCGTTATCAGGATCAATATATTTTTCTTCTTTTGCATTTTGACATTGTTTTGGTCTACAACCTATATGATGAAAATCTCCGCGGAAACCTACAAAGTATCGAATAAAAAAACGACTAAAATTTATATTAGTTGCTTCTCACATAGTCTGTCAAGATGACACTTTGTCCGTGAGTCAGTATGTTTGTATGTCTGTGAATAGATGTATACGTGTGTATGTGTGTGCGTGTGTGTGTGTGTGCGTATGTGTATTTATGCTTTGGCTTTTTTCCCCATTCTTTGAATTTTTCCTCTAAGATGAAGCTGGTCTCTAAAAAGCAAAGTTTCGTCACTGAAATTTAAATAACAATAACAGAAAAGAGTTACATGTTAAATTTTAAAAGTCTTGCATATTTTCACTGCTTTACTTCGATTAAAATCGCTGAAAATTAGTTATATGGTCACTTTCGATACTTGAAACCCCAATTTTTCCAGATTATTGCTTAGTAAAATGACCATTTGAGCCAATGGTTTCAGCTACAATATAAATGTACAATAACGACTGTTCTGTATGTGTGTTCTGGTTTAATTTTTATATTTCTTCACCTAAAGAGAAAGTACAGGCTTCCAACAATGAAACAAGGCTTTTTCATTGCAATTTAGACATCAACTAGTTAGTCATATATGTATGCATCTACAAAAGTACATATACATACATGCAAGCTGTTCCATGCGTCGGTTTATATGTTTTGAATTATGTTTCACTATGCCAAAATATGTTTACTGACACAGTGCAATTGGTTGCAGTTCTATACGCACATGTATATATCGCAGTCAGATGAAAGTCTATATTGACACACATAAACAAACAAACACAAAGTATACACACTCACATACACAAGCAAACGCACTTACTGCAATCAGATGCAGTTCTTCCGCAAGCAACTCACACACAATTGTGTACTCCACTGGAATACTTTCTTTCTCTCTCTCTCTCTCTCTCTCTTTCTCTCTCTTTCTCTCTCTTTCTTTCTCTCCCCCCCTCTCTCTCTCTCTCTTTCTCTCTCTCTTTCTCACACACACACAACACACAACACGCACACGCTCATCTTTACTGCATAAACCTGTGTCTCTCACTCCCTCTCTCTCACAAACGCTCGCATGTGACATACATAAATTCACACACAGATACACATAAACACAAATATATGTAAAAAGCAGATTAAAGGGATCATAAACAAAGTGTCTTGCAACAGAACGGTATGTCACGTACAACTAAGCCTGATTTTCTAAAGAATTTTTCGTACATGCAGATTCCGCAGAATCTAACTGACCGGTGCTGATCACCTTGTAGTGCTGCAAATAATCTCTTCATGCATCTTGCAATACAAACAATCATCACTAATCAATATGTAATACACACACACACACACAACCTGCCTTATATAAATATAGATACATATGCACGAAAATATGTATATATTTGCATAACTTCCTTTTCTTTATTTCTTTAGTATGATTTATTTACCACTGCTAAAGATATGTTGAAATACTGCTTGCAGATTTGAATGTCCTATCTCCTGCACGTTGTCTCTGTGTATGTCCAAAGGTACAATATTTAGTTTTTTTCTTTTTCTCTTCAGTATACATGGCATCGCCTGTTGATGGAGTAATGAAGTGAATTGACTGAAGGTGCTCTACTTTGGTTGTAATGAACCTGGTGCAAGGAAATTAACCACTACATATAATTAAAATGTGTTACTGGACGCTATAAGTAAAGATTAGCACCTTTTGTCGACTACAAATAAGCATGTTACTTTTAAAAAAAGGGAGCGAGAGAACAAGTCATTGAGATAAGAGAAACGGTGTCACTTAGACGGCTTAGCAGCTCTCTGGCTAGGATTACCACTTTTTTTATAGCTGTTAACCATGCTTCTTGAATTTTCGACCAAATTGTTTGGCAAGGAAACTGGCTTACTTCGTTTGAAGTTTTGCCGCCTCATCTTAAGTCGACCAGTGCTGACTAGTTGAGCCATATTTGCGTAGGCGTTCATACCTTTTAGGACGATACTTTTCCTTTTACAGAAATATATTTGCTCGTAGTACTAGACTAGGAAGATCTGAGAGTTATGGTTTAAATTTCAACCGGAGTCTCGCTATAATGCATATTCATCTTTCAATCTCTCACAGTGCCTCTCTTGAAGACAAACGTCAGAGGCGAAAAACCAATGCAGCTGCATCATCAAACCCTGAATAACCATACCCCTGTCATCACTGCAGTCGGATATGTCGATCCCATATCGGCCTTATTTGCCACGATCGAATGCGCAGAGGACATGGACAGCAGCCTTTCTAATCTTCGTCAGAGAAGCCAAGCCAAGTAAAAATATAGTTCAAATTTACAGAAAAACAAAAAACGAAGACAGGTATAAGAACAACAAGCAGGGGTCGATAAATTAAATACCAGTTGTGTACTGGGGTCGATCCAATCGACTGGCCCCTCTCCCAAAATTTCGGGCCTTGTACCTATAATAGAAAGGATCATTTTTTTTTTTCTTGAAATACAGTCTATCGATAACAGTATTTCTGTAGACGTTTCCATTTCATGTTAGGATCTTATTGGCATTCCTATCGATCTCTTATACTCTACTCTAGTATCCTACTTGTTGGTACCAGTACTGAAGAGGCATTGAAGAATATTTTATATATGTATATATATCAATATGATATTTGTATGTATGTAAATACTTAGTTACATATATATGCGTGTACGTATGCACATATGTATGTATGTATGTATGTATGTATGTTTGTATATATGTAAGCATGTTTGTATGTACGTATGTATGAATGTGTGTATGCGTGTTTGTGTGCGTGTGTGTGTGTGTGTGTGTGTGTGTGTGTGTGTGTGTGTGTGTGTGTGTGTGTGTGTGTGTGTGTGTGTGTGTGTGTGTGTACGTGTGTGCGTGTGTGCGTGTGCGCGCCTGCATGTGTTTCATAGTGTTTATATAAATATATTAGTTAATTCATATTATGGCTTCGCATCGCTCACATCGCTATCCATATGGTATTAATCGAGTGAATATCAGTGATTCTGAAAGGACGTGAAGTGAAGGTAGAAGTGATAGTTTAACGTGATGCAATGTAATATATGATGTCATCAGCATGGAGAAAAATATGGCTGTGACCGCAGGTGGTCATTAACCCATTTTTTTATATTTAATATGGATAGAGGGTGGAGTAATATATTATATTTTCAGTCAAACATAGATTGCGTTGCTTTTCACTTTCATACTTGAAGGAAACTTCTCTATACAAAATATGAGATTTTGAAGTCTTCTTTTTGTTATTTATTTATTCATTTATTTATTTAATTACTTACTTGTCACAGTGTACCTTAGCTATTTTCACTGGAGTGATGTTCGAATGATTTCGTATGCTTGTGTAACTGCTCCTGGAGGTGCAATGGCCCAGTGGTTAGGGCAGCGGACTCGCGGTCGTAGGATCGCGGTTTCGATTCCCAGACCGGGAATTGTGAGTGTTTATTGAGTGAAAACACCTAAAGTTCCACGAGGCTCCAGCAGGGGATGGTGGCGAACCCTGCTGTACTCTTTCACCACAACTTTCTCTCACTCTTTCTTCCTATTTCTGTTGTACCTGTATTTCAAAGGGTCAGCCTTGTCACACTCTGTGTCACGCTGAATCTCCCCGAGAACTACGTTGAGGGTATACGTGTCTGTGGAGTGCTCAGCCACTTGCACGTTAATTTCATGAGCAGGCTGTTCCGTTGATCGGATCAACAGGAACCCTCGTCGTCGTAACCGACGGAGTACCAACCCTAACTGCTCCTAAATGTATTCTCATTACGGTTTTTATATAAAATAGCTTAGATTTTTGCCAAGTATTTCCACCAGACTTAATTGGAAAAGCTATACATGGCCATGGTCAGAGGGTTCTTTACAAAATTGTGTGTGTCGGCCGACAAGGAAGGAGCTGAAGTAGTGTGGTGTGCTAATCTCTACATGAAAAAAAAAAAAAAACGTTCCAATATCTTGTAACCATACATTCTATCACTCCTACCCTTCGTCCCACACCTTCCTACCAACAGCGTGTACCCTCTACTAACCAAGAACTCATTTCTCCCTCCGCCTCCCCCTATCGTCACCGACCTTATTGTCCAAACACTCCTACCTCTACCATCTATTTCCTCGCCAAGATTCTTAAACCCAATAAC
>NC_068982.1:166848611-166854247 GCF_001194135.2 Octopus bimaculoides
CAAAGCCTTGTGAGTGGATTTAGTAGACGGAAACTGAAAGAAGCCCGTCGTATATATGTATATATATATGTGTGTGTGTGTGTGTGTTTGTGTGTCTGTGTTTGTCCCCCTAGTATTGCTTGACAACCGATGCTGGTGTATTTATGTCCCCGTAACTTAGCGGTTCGGCAAAAGAGACCGATAGAATAAGTACTAGGCTTACAAAGAATAAGTCCCGGGGTCGATTTGTTCGACTTAAGGTGGTGCTCCAGCATGGCCGCAGTCAAATGACTGAAACAAGTAAAAGAGTAAAAGAGTAAAAAGAGTATGTATCAGACGGAAATAGGTACTGGAGTAGAGGCCGACTAAAATCTTGCTGACTGAAACCAGTAAAAGAGTAAAATTAAAGTATATGATCACTAAATTGGTTCAACGAAGGGTTGGTGAGTTTTAAATGGGCGTTATTATGAGAAGAAAAACAAAAACAAAAAAAAAGCGAATCCAAAATTCCAGAAAGGTAGAGAAGATTCTTATTTTCTGTTATGAAATTTAATGATTTGTCACACTGTACAGAGAGCTTAGTGGATTACATCAAGCCCAGCAACTGACTTTTTTTTTATCGATGAAAGGCCAAATTGACCTCGGCAAGATTTGAACTCAGAACAAAGAACCATCGCTTGAAATATAATGGCGGGTAGAAGGGCTTAGACAATTCAATCGAGCCCAGTATTTGACGAGTACTTTATTTTATCGACCTCAAAGGGATGAAAGGTGAACGTGGCCTCGGTGGAACGTGTCCACAGTTTTGCTTTTCCATGATCATGTACGGATAGAAAATTGTGCTAATTATAATATATACTATTTAGAATATATCCTCAGACATGAACGGGGAGTGAATTTTTTTCCCACGAGAGTTCCAGACTCCAGTAATGAACTCATTTGCATACAACCAATCACAGTAGAGTCACCTTTATCCTTTCTTCCTTTCTAGTCAGCACCGTGCATTCCTTACTCTTTCCCTCTCTACTGGCAGACAGCAACTTCTCCGTCCTCTAACTATCTGTCAGGCAAACGAATAAATATATGTAAATAATATTTCTTCCTTCTTAGTGTTGATCCTTCGATGTTCACTGGTTATTCCGACATTGGCACAATAATACACTTGCCCAAACTGAATTGCTGGAGTTATTTCATTTTTTCCAGAAAAATGTTTTTAAAAAGTTATAGAGGTTTAAAGTTTGATCATTTTCACCCAGTCAGGAAATAGAATTATAGAAGTGTATTATTGTGCCAACGTCGGAGTAACCAGTGAACATCGAAGGATCAACACCAAGAAGGAAGAAATATTATTTACATATATTTATTCATTTGCCTGGCAGGCAGTTAGAGGACGGAGAAGTTGCTGTCTGCCAGTAATGTGGAAAAGATCAAGGGATGCACGGTGCTGACTAGCAAGGAAGAAAAGATGAAAGTGGCTCTGCTGTGATTGGCTGTATGCAAATAAGTTCATTACTGGGATCCGGAACTCTCGTGGGGAAAAAAATTTCTCGAACGGAGATATAAAATCATAAACTGTGACTAAGTGATATAAGTACATAACAAAGACAGTATGTGATTAATTGGCTATAATATTCTAGAATAGATATGGCATGCTGGCAAGAAAATTGAAGAGAACCACCCAGTTATCATAATCGTCGACTGAAAGAATAATCTTTGCACGTTGATAGACGTCACGATCCCTTCCAACCAAATTCTCACCCGGAAGGAAGTCCAAAAGCTATCAATGTATAAACATTGAAACGAAAATAAGCAGGATGTCGAGTATGAGAATATAAACAGTGCTAGCAATAGTTAGCTCTCCGGGTAAAGTATGAACTTGAACACTATACAGTCTAAAGTAAAGCCCTACCACGTACAGCATACATTCAACTCAAGACCACTAAAATTAAGTAAAGCTATTCACACAACACATACTCTGTATATTCGCTCACAACACTAGGTAAGAAAATTTTCTATAAATTCTCTCTACAGAGGCGTCTAACAATCATACAAAACAACACAATGAGGTTACATGGACAGGAGCGAGATGTGTTTCGTTTCGCCTGGTTTTGAAGTATATTACGTTTTTAAGACTCTGCGTCTTTAAAGGGGCCTTCTCCAGACAAAAAACCACAGCCTAAAAGCGCTTAACAACACACATACATTAAGTGACATTGAAAAAAAATATATAAGATTAAAAGTTAAAAAGTAGGGGATTTTAGCTGCGTAAGGCAAATCAGAGCAGTAAGATTGATTCATCTCTTCCTTTGGGTACTTCCGCAGTTGTGGTATCTACGTTAATGTTGGTGGAATGAGCGACTATAGTAAGAGAAGGTGGTTCGCTCACATGTTGATCCAATTAATTGTCTGCTGAGTATCTTTTATTTTCTTTTACATTGTAGTTGTTTTGCTTCTTTCTTCTTGAATTTTGTTCTTTTTTCTTATTTTCTCTTCAGCTTTTCTTTTAAACTAGGGATGGTCTCATACAATGCAGATCTCACTACCACCGCCACCGCAGCTACCAAGAACTACAACAACAATAACAATAACAATTGAAATAAAATAGGCCAACACCAACTACCCCCATAACTCCACCCACCCCCATTTCCCTTCAGCCCCACAATCATCAGCCACCCACTTCTCACATTCAACATGTACCAGCGACACCACCCGCCATGGTCGTTTCCGATGAATCCGCTGCCAAATGGCGCAACTACTGTCTCCACCTTCGCCATCACTGTTATCATCATCAGCAACAACAACAATAACAACAACAACAACAACCATAACAACAATGCTTGCAGCTTTCCTTTCCAATATCACTGCCGAAAAACCTTTAGCCATCATCATTATCCTCACCAAAGCAACCACCGCCACTGACGCCAACACCACCACCAACACCACTACCGCCACCACCACCACCACCATTACCATCAACACAACTACCATCATCACCACCACAACCATCATCGCTACCACCACCACCATCATCACCAACACCACCACCATCATCCCAAACACCACCACTAACACTACCACCACCATCACAGCTTCTACCCCTCGTCATCAGCCCACTTACAACACCTTATCACACAACTGTAAATAGCGTCACGAATATCACAATTGTTACGACCACCAACAACACTGACAATGTTCTCTCGCACATTTTTTTCTTCCTCCATCTGAAGACACACACACACACACACACACGCACACACACACACACGCATGTATGCTTACCATTACACACTCAACATATCTCACAGTTCTTGGGTTAATATTTCAGGCCATCCATGGAAAGTCCGAAAGTTTTCTGCTGATTCCTTATATATTGTATCCACTCAACAAAAGTTGCAATAAGCCTTCCGACCTTCAATAAGGCTCAGAATGTCATTGATGTTGTTGTTGTTGTTTTTGATGCTGCGGCACTTTTTGGTTATCTCACCCCCATTAAAAAATCGGGTTATTTTCCCTCACTAAAAAATGTTTTAACCCTCAATAAAACAAAAACAAAAAAGTAATGAAAAAATTAATAAACATGAAAAGTGGAAAGATTAAACATCTTATTGAATCTAATAATATTTTTATAACAAATTATAGAAAACTGAAAAAATTAATAAACATGAAAACGGAAAAAATTAAACAACAAATCATTCTATGCCTATTGAGGAGGCCAAAAGTCAACAGTGTGTTGAAGTATTGAATCAAAAGGATCTAACCCTTTTAATCCAAGCTCTTGTCGCTACATAAACACAACTTTTTAGTGAGGATATAACCGAATTTTTTAAGAGCAATTTTTTAATGGGGGTGAAATAACCAACGAGTACCGATGCTCCTATTGTTGTCGTTGTTGTGGTGGGTCTTCTTCTTCTTCTTCTTCTTCTTCTTCTTCTTATTATTATTATTATTATTATTCACGAATTAATTCTTCTTCTTCTTCTTCTTCTTCTTCTTCTTCTTCTTCCTCTTCTTCTTCTTCTTCTTCTTCTTCTTCTTCTTCTTCTTCTTCTCCTTCTTCTCCTCCTTCTTCTTCTTCTTCGTTTTCGCTATTTCGTTATAGCGTCGGCGGTCGGTCGCTACTTTTATCCGGATGTAAACAAACCTACTCTGACGGATGCCGAAGAGAGTAAGTGACATTCTATTGGATAGGTTTGACAGCAGAGAGAATAGGATACAGTTAAATAACGCGCCCAGGATCTGGATAGCCGGACACAAAAAGCAAAGCGACAAAATTTTTGTAGGGAGCAAATTGTTGCAGCCATCATCCACCATCCCAGTATCAAAATATATTAACATTCTGCCTGTCCCATTGAACTTGGGAACTCACCAAAACCTTGGCATGGGAGGCTAGAGAAGTTATTAGCACTTGTCCAAGAAGATACTTCGAGTTTTCAGAAAGAAAGGGTGATTTAACGTTCTTTTTTGCAGGTTGATCCCAAGGAGTATCCTACGCCGTATCCAAAGGCTTTTCAACTATGAGTATCCGTCTTTTATTCAGGTATTCTACATTGAAGAAGATTTTGGGAGCTACTCGAAGCAGGTCGAGTGATCCCATAGCGTCTCTCTCATTAGCTCATTGTTAGTTAGATTGTTGCTGATATTATAACCCTAGGTCAGGCCGATTCAGCTATCTGGAGATCACTAACCTGAATAAGGTGGATATTTAATTAGGTATACTGTATGTAATCCATATTCTCGAATAATACTGGTGTTACCATTTCGTCTTTTGTCTACAATGATTAAAAGTGAATTCGAATTGCCGAAGAATGTGTTATTTCTTTACTACCCACAAGGGGCTACACACAGAGGGGACAAACAAGGACAGACAAACGGATTAAGTCGATTATACCGACCCAGTGCGTAACTGGTACTTATTTGATCGACCCCGAAAGGATGAAAGGCAAAGTCGACCTCGGCGGAATTTGAACTCAGAACGTAGCGGCAGACGAAATACCGCTAAGCATTTCGCCCGGCGTGCTAACGTTTCTGCCAGTTCGCCGAAGAATGTGTGAAAACGTTACACCAAAGAACTGTTACTAACACTGGGGCGACGGCTGTGCCTTTTGTTTACAATTGTCAAAAGTACCATGTGACTTTCGGGTCACTAGGTTGATCTCAGTCGATCTCTTTAATAAATGCTAAAAAGTAATTTTAATATATGAAAATGACTGACATGCAGTAGGATTTAAAGGAATGTTACCTGTTTATAAGTTATTGAGTTTGTTACCGTCTGCAGTGAAATTGAATACTGATAGCAGTCGAATAGAAAAGCAACTGAATGGTGTCTCAAAGTACAAAATTTTATCAAATGAATGAAATAATTTCTGTAGATATACTTTTTAACGGGTCCCACCACCAAGGAGTCTTACTCTTGACTTTTGTCTGAGCTTTTAAAACGTTGGAATGAAGTCACGTGTCACTTCCAATTCCCAAAATAAATTTGTATTCTACAAACATCTCTTTCCAAGAATAAGTGGTTTGTAGCACACCCATATTACTCATCTGTGTGTGTATACATTTAAACACACACACACATACACCATACATATGCGGTATGGCTGTGTGTGTGTGTGTGTGTGTGTGTGTGTGTGTGTGTGTGTGTGTGTGTGTGTGTGTGT
>NC_068982.1:166854412-166862111 GCF_001194135.2 Octopus bimaculoides
TATATATATATATATATATATTTATATAAACTATAAATATATATATATATATAAATTCATTGCTACATCTTCCTTCCTTTAAAATTAAACTAAAAAAGAACAAAAAACTATTGTCAACCGGAAGTCAGCACATTCTTCTTATAACGTTTCTTGAGTGGTTGGAAACGTCATTAAGTTTGCTGATATTTGTATTGTTATAAGGCTTCATTGGGATGGGTGATGTGCCGGGTTTATTTTTCAAACCGTAAAAGAAGTTTCTTGTGCTCTTATTTCTTCATGGTACTTCATGGAACACGCTGGAACTTTTCCTTAAAGAGTTTAGTCAGACAAATCTCCCCCAGTACATTTTTTTTTTTAGTCTGGCACTTATTTTATTGGTCTCTTTTGCCCAACACATTTTGTTAAATGGTGGGAAGAATGACGAACGCAAACGCACGCATGCGCACACACACACACACACACACAGTTTTCTTCTATATATATATATAAAGTATGGGGATTTAGTTCACAGGTGATCTAGACGATTAGGTACGCTAAGTAAGTGCTGTAACGGATTACGGGGCTTTCTATTTACTTTCTATTTCGCTTCTTTACTTTAACGAATTAATAGCCATCTCCGCTACCATTTTGTTATTGAACGTTGATATGTTGGCGTCTTTTTCTTGGAATGTCTACTATATCAGGACTTTAACCCAAATGGATATACGCAGGATTGCACCTAAAAACTCATGCTTTGGTTTCTATAACTTCAGAAAGTTGAACTATGAACTTTTATGCTTCTTTTTCTTCTCTCTTTCCATCTCCTTATTCTTTTACTCCCTTCCTCTATGTTGTCATCTTATTAATATATACCATTCTCATTTTCCATATTTTTTTTTACCCCAATTTGTCTCTGATGACGGAATATCCCATACTCGAGGATATCCCAGAAACAGCTGTAAGATTTTGAATTTCTTCTTGTAATAATATTGTATATGACTTGAGATGTTTGTTAAACATCCTGAACCCCGTAGAGGTCTTCATTTGCTCGGTAGAAGGTATTTGATGGAATTGCTATTACAAACCTTTTCCCCAGATGCAAAATTTTTTTTGCTCATAAAAAGATTCATAGCTGAAATGAAGTATCATTAATTATAACACACACACACACACACACACACACACACACACACACACACACACACACACACACACACACACACACACACACACACACACACACACACACACACACACACATGAGAACAAAGAGATGGCACCAGAAGAAAGCAAAGGTTATGTAATGAACTTCATATCGCGTATAGAGATTTTAGAACTAGCTACTTTGCTTCCTGCAAGATCAGCGGTTGTGCGGCGATTGTTTATTTATATATCGCGAACTTGAACTAACGACTGTCATGTCTAGCAGACAGGTATAACCAGTGCTGAGGAAGGGTAATACCCAGGAACAAGCTGGTCTATTAGTTCTTGTCAATGCTGGATGGCAGTTGTTCGTTCCCTTGTTTGCAGTATAATGGACACGGGTAGTGTGTCGTTAACCAGCTGTAAACTAATGAAGTTCGTTACATAACTTTTGCTTTCTTCTGGTGTCATCTCTTTGTTCTCATGTATGTGTGTGTGTGTATGTATGTGTTAGTATGTGTGTGTGTGTGTATGTGTTTGTATGTGTGTGTGTGTGTGTGTGTGTGTTTGTATGTGTGTGTGTGTGTGTGTGTGTTTTTGTGTATGTTTGTGTGTGTGTGTGTGTTATAATTAATGATATTTCATTTCAGTTATGACTAGTGTCTCAGTATTGTAGCTGTGAATCTTTTTATGAGCAAAAGAAAAAAAAAATTATGCAGCTGGGGAAAAAGTTTGTAATAGCAATTCCATCAAATACCTTCTACCGAACAATTGAAGAGCTCTACGGATTTATTCAATTTGCTAAAAGTAGCCGTCAAATTACATCCGATCGTCTCATAAAAAGAAGAACACAGTAGATGATGTAGTTATAGTTACATTATGTCTAAATAAAAGGCAGAATGATTATGGCTGGACGCTCTTTGAACATATAAATGTGCTCGATCAGTCAACTTGAATTAAACAACAACAGCAACAAAAACCTCAACAGTAGTAGATGCTACGTAACGCAACGAGTGAGAAGTTACTTCTATTCCTCTATTGTCCTAGAGCTGCAAGACTTTGAGAGTATATTACTGATCATGTGTCCTAGATGGAACGAATTAACTGTCTCAATATTTGGAATGGAGTCAGTAGAAATAGTAAACCATGAAATAAATACATTGCAGTATTATAAGTTCTGAGTTTAGATCCCACTAACGTTAACTTTATATTTCATTGCCCTGGATTCCTTGATTCGATCTGAAGATCGGCGGTGGAGCGACGATATATGATTCTCCCTAATTTAGTGTCAGAAAAATCCCAGGATCTTTTCCGTTTGGTTGCCAGCGGCTGCCAGCGTAAATTTTCTTTCCAAATTGATTTCATATTCAGTGTTATGATACACTTTTATAGGCTAATTATCAATAAATAAAGAGTTATTAGTAATTAAGGTTGAAAATTTTGGTAATTTTAGCCAATCGTAAGCCACAGACACATTCATGTCTGTTTCGATAGTAACAAGAACGCTTTTTTCCTGTTGCCATAGTAACAGTCTTTGAAAAGTCTGCGGGGAAGCACGTGTTGACAGCAGTCAACCGAGGAAGGGTCCTACTTGAGCAATGGATTTTCGGAGGTGTGTCGCGAGACCAGGTAGGTTTTTCTGTATGCATATTTAAATTGTAATTAAACATATTTAAATTGTTTGTTTAATGTTTGTTTCTTTTTGTCATTGAGCATTGAGATGGTTGTGGGGTGTACTAAAACTAACAGCTAAAGAAGATTTTTTGGATCTATTTCAAAACGGGGGCACCAGTTTTCATTTATGTTTTATGTAGTGTTTTTGGTACCGAAAGACTTTCAAACTTCGTATACTTATCTATTTTGTGTTATAGAACAGAAAAAAAATTTTGTATTCGAATTTATTTCATGTAAAAAATTGTCTTATTTCGATAATTTCTACTAATCACTGACGTCTATTCAGTTGAAAACAGTTAGCGCTGTAACGGTGTATATCGTATTAATCCCCTAACCCTAACCCTAACTAGACTGTTAACCCTAACCCTAACCCTAACCCTAAAACTAACCCTAACTCTAGAATCCGAACTCTAAAATTGTTACACACATAGATACGCACAGCGTAATTTATTATATAAACAATATATGCGTATAAATTACGATTAAACCGGATGAAATATATCACAGGGAATAACATTTTTATGACCGCCCAGCAGTAACTCTATTCAGCTGAATAGACGTCAGTGATTGGTTGAAATTACAGAAATACGACAACTTTAACATGGAATAACTTGCGATGTACGTTTTTTTGTTAAGAAGACTAAGAGTAAAAGATGTTTTATATGACACATTCTACTAGTGTCCCAAGTTTCAAAGTGTTTCGTTAGTGTTTCGTTAAGAAAATACTGGTGCCCCCGTTTTGAAATAGATCCGATTTTTTGGATAAATCTTTTAAATTAAAGTTTATTTGCCAACATCTCGTTCAGAAATTTAAAACTATTCTTCTCTTTTAAATTAACATAAATATTTATTTACACGAAAGAAAATTACCGGAGAACTTCCCTGTTAAAAATAACAGCTAAATAAAATTTATTTACATGAAAAAAAATTGCCGGAGACATAAAACGTGTTGTTTACAAGTATTGATAACACGTGCTATTTTCAGGATGTTGACGACAAAATGATGGCTTCCAAATCCTGTTTCCTGAGAGGGTGAAAATGATTAAACTTTAAACCTCTGTTAGCAATATAAACAGGAGTGCACTTTGCACCAAAAGCTAATATGAGAAGTTCTCTCGTGGTAACTCCCGCAGTATAGTTTGTTCCGATAGAACATCCATGTTTGAGCGGGGATAAATAATTATCGTCCTTCTTGTTTTGTACTCACCAAAACAATCGTCATTACTAACACCACAACGACTACCTTCAACAGTCCTACCCACTTCATCATCATTAGCAGCAACGGCAACAACAGTAGTAGTAGCAGCATCGGCAGTAGCAGCGGTAGTAGAACCAACAGTGGGGCATTCTCTTAAAGGACGTCCTCTTAAAAGTTCGAAAGTCTGTGCTCAGTCAAGAGAAGCATGTAAGGCAGTGAATAAAAGTATATGTATTGAAGCTCCTCAACCATTGACGTATTTCTCGGTGAGAGCTCTGTAGGGCGTTGTTTTAACACGTTCCAGTATCGTCATGCTTGGATGATCTGTAAATATAGGGTGAGAAAGCGTTTTGGAATGAGGTAACGAGGTAAAGAATGAAAGAGGTGGACAAGAATGAAAGAAATTGAGGGAAGAGATGGAGCAGGTAGAGGGAGAGACGCAGTGTATTACATACATGCATGCATGTATACATACATACATACATACACACACACACACTCATATGTATGTATGTATGTATGTATGTATGTATAAGTAAAAAGTGAGGATAAAAGAAAGACAGAAGGGGAAAGGTGAGAGCTTAGTGTGTTGAACTATTTCAGGGAATCTGATATTGGTGTCTGAAACCGGCACTGAACTACAACTTTGTAGATGAAACTTATTTATAACCGATTGATTAGAGGGCAGTTCATGAATAACACTTATTTCATAAATCCCGACGGGAAGGGAAAACACTTGTAGTGATCTGTAAAATTTAATTTCAGAATGTTGAGAGGACGAAACTAAATACTATAATGAAATTGTTTACGTTGATACTTTGCCATTTCTGTCATACCAGTGATTTTAGAATTTAATATCTATTTATTTTTTACATTGGCACTATATCGCACATTATATGGATTTCAGTTGTTAATTGGTAATTACATTATATTGGCAGCAGATGAATGAAGATGAAGTCAATCGTGGTCAGATTTGAATATTAGAAGAGAAATGTAAGGAGCTTATTGACTTCGACAACTGTTAATTACGAAAAATAAAATTTAGATCGCGACATTCTACCGATTCTAGAAATCCATCCTATACCTTATTAAATTTAATATATGAAAAAGTTTCGACATCTTCAATAGTTTTGATATAAAGGTACTTCTTTTATTGACTGATGTCGAATTCGAACACAAAACGCAAAGGTAAAGAAATGCTGCAAAGCATTTTGTTTGATGCTCTACTGATGGTGCCATCTTCTATCCTAATACTGATTTAGTTTTAGCTTAGTTTGACCGTCCTTCCGGACGCTTCAATGATTTCACTCGAGCACGCCATCCATCACTGTCCTCCATGCTTATTCTGAACTCGTCAACAATTGCCATTCCGCTGTCCTGAAGCAAGTTGTCCACATAGGTAAGACCTTTTTCTTCCCCTATTAATCTTTCTTCAACTGACTGACATAAGACCAGTTGACACACAGGTCCTCGTGTGTGCGTGATACAATAGCCAGCAATTCTCATTCTTCTCTGCTGAATCTTTTCATAACTCGAAGAGTCAAAATATGACATCTTAATTTTATAGAAAGAGCGGTTGAGCACCTGATTCGGAAAGGGTGTTTTTTATTAAGTTTTTTTTTTCCTATGTATACATATATGTGTGCATACTTACATAAATTTACACATGTGATGTTCATACGTTATCGATGAACGTCATACTTAGATAATAAAATTTGAAGAATAAAAGACTGCACAAAGAATGAAGAGAAGACCCTTCCTCCTTTTATAATCTGTTTTCTTCAGAGCCTTGCCAGCGAACAGGTGGCAAGTCAAAATATACGCTAAAACTTCAACAACGTAGAGAATATGAACATGCATGCATACATACATACGTACATACATACATACATACATACATACATACATACATACATACATACATACATACATACATAATTAGTAAACATGAGAATAATGCCAACATTGAACGGAAACATAATCCCTCTAGTTTTGAAGATTACATTTTTGCAACCCAATAACAAACATGACAACAAAACACCTGTTTAAAAAGGAACTCCCTAAGCCGGAAAAGCATGTTAAATATAATAGGCGCAGGCGTGGCTGTGTGGTAAGTTTCCTTACTAACCACATGGTTCCGGGTTCAGTCTCACTGCTTGGCACTTTGGTCAAGTGTTTTCTACTATAGTTTCGGGCCGACCATAGCCTTGTGAGTGAATTTAGTAAACGGGGACTGAAAAAAGCCCGCCCTATATATAAATGTGTGTGTGTGTCTTTGTGTCCGTGTTTGTCCTCTACGACCGCTTGACAACTGGTGTTGGTGTGTTTACGCCCCCGTAGCTTAGCGTTTCGGCAAAAGAAACAGATAGAATAAGTACTAAGCTTGAAATAAATACTGGGGTTAATTCGTTTGGCTAAAATATTTCAAGGTGGTACCCCAGCATGGCCGCATTCTAATGACTGAAACAAGTGAGAGAAAAGAGGAAAGAAAAGGATAATGCATTTCTGAGAACAATATTACGCAAATATTCAGCAGCTGACCAAAGATATCACCAAGTTATCACTTTTTTATGCAATATGGTGTTAAAAAAGCAATATACAGTACTATACATAGGATAAATACGAAGGGCTGCTGGAAGTTTCTGGCTTTGGGTAAAAGAAAATACAGGAGGATCAGTTAATTATGATTTATTCAATATATTCGCCCCCTCAGATTCACACACTTATTGCAGTGGTCTTTCAGTTCTTCTAAGCCCTGTAAAAGAACTCGGAAAGTTGGGCTTCCAACCAGGCCTTCCGCGATACCCTTAAAACAAAGAACTTTTCAGTACCCCGTTGTATAAAAAATACTACTGACATAATATATTTCATTAATCAATTTTTTGTGAACTATTCTTATCAAAATCCCCATTGTGCAAACACTAAACACAAATATGATTATCTAATACCGGGAAAATAATCAAATACTGTTTGGGAAGGACTTTCAAAGCGTATGCTTGATTTTATAAAAGCACACAAAAGTGATGTATATTTGTACGTTGTCAGTAATGCATGTTTCATGTGGGATCTCAACCTGGCTGTATTTCTCTCTATCATGCTATCTCTTTTTGTCTTCTTCTTTTCCTTCTTTCTTTGTCATTACATATTTTCAGGAGTCTGTACGCGCTATAATATAGGTCATTTCTGAAAATACTGAATGCTTGCGTTTGTATAAACAACAAGTATACACCCCCATTATTCAATTTTTTACTAGCCTCTTTAATAATGATAAAATGTTTCATCCTCGCCAAAACAACAGACACCTTAAACACAAGATCAAAAACAATTTATAAGTGATGAGACAGATTAGATGAAAGTAAACACCCGAAAAACCAGATCTCTTTGCCACCATCGAGTGTGCAGAACAAAGCTGGAACAAACATCAAAATATTCAACCTATTTTTTTTCTTAACTAGGAGGGTATTCTTTTATTCTTTTTACTTGTTTCAGTCATTTCACTTCGGCCATGCTGGAGCACCGCCTTGAAGTGTTTTTGTCGAGCAATTCGACCCCAGGACTTTTTAAGCTTAGTACTCGTTCTATTTGTCTCCTTGCCGAACTAACAGTTGTCAAGCAATGATGGGGAGGACAAACACAGACACAAGGACACACACACATATGTATGTATATATATATATATATATATATATATATATATATATATAT
>NC_068982.1:166862243-166863414 GCF_001194135.2 Octopus bimaculoides
ATATACGATGGCATTCTTTCAGTTTCTGTCCGCCAAATTCACTCACACGGCTTTGGTCGGCCCGAGGCTATAGTAGAAGACACTTAACCAAGGTACCACGCCGTGGGACTGAACCCGGAATAATGTGGTTGTGGGTCAAGCTTCTTACCACACAGCCACGCCTGCGCCTATATCGAAAAACAAAATATTTTCCGATGTATCGTGAGATTTTAAATAGAAATTCAGTTAAGGTAAGCTACTACTGCTGTAACAATTTTAAAAGAGTCATTAACCATTGTAATTCGAAAAACCATTTCGACAATTGTCATATAACTTCATTACTCTAAATAATTGCTCCTTTAGCCATAATTGTCATTCAAAGCTCTAATATATTAACCTAAAATCCAACTACATAATAACAGCATACGCAGAACTTATATTACATTAATCAAGAATTACTCTAAAGCTCATTTTGTGTTCATATTCGGATTCACGAAACCGAGAAGAAGCTTTTCCAAGTATATTTCATTTTTAGAAATCAGAGCTCGAGGGCGATAAAACTGCAAAGGTTAGTTATGGACTACACTTCTCAATATGACCATAGCAAATTTCACTCGAATTTACACAGCAAATTCTTCTTCAATGAAAAATTATTTATACTATTTGAAGAAAAACTACGGATTAAACAAACGATCTGCTAATATAGACAATTATAGGCTTAAATCGTTTTCGAGGAATAATTCCGTAGTCCACATATTTCCAACAAGCGTTCGTTATGATATTTTATATTTTATATTGAATTTTTGGTAATTGTCCAAAGATCAGCAACAATAAACTCGTAGTAGTAGTAGTAGTAGTAGTTTGAGAAGTTTAAGATTCCAATAAATGCCATAATTCTATTTTTAGTGTAACTTCTTTCTCTTGTTTAAACGTTTTATATACATATATGCACACACACACACACATATTATATATATACATATATATTATATAATACAATATATGTTATATGATACAATAGTGTATAAGAGCTTACATACGGAGAGGAGACCACCATGTGGATTCCTTATATGTTAGAGAGGGCAATCAAAACCCAAACTACAAAAGCGATATTCTTACATTGCACGTTGCCTTATTTGATCATTAATGGTGAAACAATTTTTACTCTGTATTTATATATATATATATATAT
>NC_068982.1:166863847-166864956 GCF_001194135.2 Octopus bimaculoides
TAAGGTGAAACAATAACAACAGAAACTTTCACTTCCTTCCTGATTGGGTGGTTCCTCTATATTGATAATCTTGATGACTAAAGAAGGTCAATCCCACGCGAAGGAATGATGACAAAGAAGCGTTGGTGGTGGGTGTGGTTGTTTCTGTTGTTATTGTTTCACCTTACTTTCTTTACGTTTTGTTCGTTAATGAAAAACGCTCCAGTATTTTAATAATCTGAAGATAAACTGTCGGTGTTTCATAACTTTATAATAATGTTGAAATGTCGTCTGCTTGATAATCATCGGCATCGTGTATTGGTTTAGATCTATACTCATAATATAGTATTTTCCAAATACTAAATAGATTGATCCAATTCTATCTTTCACACGCTTTCTAGGTCTACATTTGCTGGAAAAGGCTTCCAAGATAGGTATATAATCAGCTTTATGGAGAGTTGTATCAGAGATGATGATGAAATCAAAGAGACTGATCTTTTTAGATTGTTTAAGACTGGGGTTTCCAAAGTGGTCGATATCGACCCATGGAGGTCGATGGAACTATTCAAGGGGTCGATAAAAGCACATCTACTTAATTATTACTATTTATTTATTTTCTTGTACATGCCTGGGGGGTCGATGAGGGGGTCAAGGATTCCATGAGGGGGTCGATGGTCTAAAGAGTTTGGGGACCCCTGGTTTAAGGGATGTTGGTCTTCTTGATATTTTTTGAGACTAAAGCGAGTATATGTGCCGAAGTTGTTGACAGATTGTTAAGCTTCCGATGTGAGTGACAGAGAGTTGACTGTCTGAAATGCGTTGGATGGTGGCATGTCGATGTAATCGAAATCTGGCTGTTTTATAGCCCACTTTCAAAACAGCTTATGGCTTTAGCATCTGGATTGTCCGAATGAAATTTTAAAAATGATTGCAAATAAGCATAGAGAGAAGAGGGTGGATGTGAATATGCATCTCTGCTTCAAAACCAAGCCATATGTAATCAGTAACTGTTGAAAAAGTTTGCTTTGATGCAAACACACAACCCGGCATACCGTTGTGGACTGATTGAACTATGTCACACACACACGCACACACACAAAGACACACACACACACACACACACACACACA
>NC_068982.1:166865833-166867951 GCF_001194135.2 Octopus bimaculoides
TATATATATTGTTTCGAATTTGTGTGAATATGTATAGAATATATGCTCATAACGTTAAATTAGCGTTTTCATACATAGTGTAATCATCAGATTTCAAATGTGTGTTTAACTGACAGTCGAGTTCTTGACATCTGTAGTACCTCTTAGAACGCTCCAGCAAGCTGAATTTTTAGAATACAATTTTGACCAACCCGCATGCAGCTTAAACATCATGGTTTTTAACTTTATTCAACTGAGCTATCTATAAATATGGCCTGGCTCTCCATCTAAGTGTTCCAGTTGATCCGACCAGTCGAACAGTCCGCTCGTAAAATTAATGTGTACGGGGCTGAGCAGTCCACAGACACGCGTGTCCTTGACGTAGTTCTCAAGGAGATTCAGCATGACACAGAATGTGACAAGGCTGACACTTTGAAATACAGATACAACTCATCTTTTGCCAGCTGAGTGGATTGACTGCATATCCATTGAAAGTCAAGGCTACGAGAATAAACCTTGAGGATAAGTCCAGTGTCGGAGCCTGTAAGTCACTTCGTTGCTACTTACTTCCTCGTTCTTATAGTTCTCGGGACGATGCTGGTATGAACTGTGACAGCTTTACTCTTCTTTCAGACTCAACGGTGTCATGGAGAATAGAGGCAAAAGTTTACTCTCCGAAATACCGCTCAAGCACGCATCCTGTTTTACACCTATATAAATACTCATATCTACACCAGCGATCTGTAGAAGACGCTCCAATTTTGCTGGTCGTGTTGACACCATACGGCGGGTGGCTCTAGTTATCAATAGATTAGCGTACAGCTTAACGGCACGGATTATCCCTAGCAGTGGGAGGGATTTTCGGATCCCACAAAACGACTACAACCTGCCTCAAGCTAAGGAACCCTTAGCCAATTAAGTACTGTCTCGCAACAATCTTCTATCCCTTCTAAGGTGCATGGGAAATAGGAACTATCCAAACAGCAGATCGAAAACAAAAACCATCGCACCAAAACAACAAAAGAGACCAATTCTAAAACTGTTGAAATGTCCGGAAAATGATGACTGGCCGCTCTGAAAACCTCCAGAATATCAACTTCTCAAAGAAATCGCCTGTCATGAATAACGCGATCAAAAGATTCACCGTGGACGTAACAGTCTTTCAGAAAACGTGGTTGTCAGCTTGGACGCATTAAAAAAGAAGGGTTGGGAACAGTTATCCCCTTGTACGTCGTTCTCATTAACATTATAAATGTGTACAACAAAGACTGCCTTTTTAAGGTTTTTGTTAAAATCAACTTTCCACATAAAACTGCAAAAACATGACAAAATCTTTCGATATCAACAGGAAAGGAGCGATGAAACTCAATGGTAGCTCTTTTAGGTTCTTCAACATTTGTAACGGTGTCAAATAAGGTTGTGTGTTCGCACCTGTACTCTTCGGAATCTTCTTCGTTGTGTATCTTAACAGAGGGGACCTACTTGCGCACTAGAACAGACAGCAAGATCACCAGGCTATCTTGTTTCAGAACGTAGACAAAATTATGTTTTGTTCTCATCAGGGACATGCTGCTTGCTGATGATGCAGTAGCTATAGCTTACGCCTATCAGGAACTTCAGTCGGTGATGGCTCATTTTCTCTCACGCTTATATGCATTTCGAACTGAGAGAAGAAACAAAAATGACAGTCCTGGGACTTCTGACTCTCAGTGAAACATGTGAAGACTGAACACCTTCCATTTGAGAAGTATTCGCTGTATCATGAAGCTAACCCGGTAACACAAATTGTTCAAAGCAACATACTACGCTTGATATTTCAATATGTACATTCAGCTGAAATAGTGAAAACTGCGCTGGAGAGATCGTGTCTAGCGCATGGAGAAATCACGTCTAGCCTCCCAGAGCATATCATCTATGGAGAACTGGCATTCGGGAAGGGCCGTTTAAAGGACGGGCATGAAAGCACATGATACCAATACGGAATCCCGGGAGATCCCCGCAGATAGGGAGACAAGGTGATGCTCAGAACTGGTATCTCAAAACAAGAAATAATGCTGGTGGACAGCTGCAGCCTAAGAAAGGGTGGACACACACACACACACACACACACACACACACACACACACACACACACACACA
>NC_068982.1:166869163-166872386 GCF_001194135.2 Octopus bimaculoides
TATATATATATATATATATATATATATATATATATATATATATGCGTCCTCTCATACACTCATCAGAAGTCAGTTTGGCAACTCTATCGGCAAACACAAGACGTTATTACATGTACACTTTGTCACTTCACTTTTATCTGCTCCCAACATACAAAGCTTCATAAAAACAAAACAAAACGAAAAATAATAAGAACAATAACTGCAGCAAATCCTTCATTCACAAAATACACCAGAGTACTTACTTACTGCTACTACTACTTCTACAACTACTTCTACAGGTGATGGTATTATAAAGAGAATCAGTGAATAGAATTGAAAAGTAATTTATAATTTAGGAATTGTTACAATTACTGTTGTTGTTGTTATTGCTGTTGTTGAGTTTATAGTTGTTGCTTGTTGCTTCTAAATAATTTTAATAATTTTTGTTATTGTTATATTTATTTTTATTCGAAAGGAAAATTGTTATTGTTGCTGTTCTTATTACTTAGTTTTGTCCTCTTTTTTTATTATATTTTTAAAATGTTATTGTGTCTTGGAATGAAAAAAACCATAGAACTAAATCTAAATTTGATATTCAATCTTTAACTAAGAGAGACAGAGGAATAGAGAGGGGAAAACAGAAATAGAGGCAGAAAGAGAAAAAAAAACAAGAAAGAAGAAAGAAAGTGAAAATTTAGAGTGTGGGATTGATTATAATAAGAGAGAAATTCTGAAATTCTTTGGCTTAATTCCTAAACCATCGGGAAATACCAGGAAGGAAAAAAATATTAAATATAGGACCAAAGTCAAGACGAGAGTGGCAGTAGCAGCAACAGGAACATAAATAACAAGAACAACAACAACAACAACAACAACCACTAGATTTTGCTCTTTGCTAAAAAAAAAAAAGATAAGAAAAAATATCCACGAAACATTGGCTGTCTTGGGATTCTCTACCAAAAACACTAACACCAACACCTGCTGATTCTGTTATTATTTATTAGTTTTATTATTATTATTAATATCCGCATCATCAGTAGCAGCATCAGCATCTTCGTTATTATTATTATTGCCTATATTTAGTCGTCCTGCAGTTGCTTTATAATATTTCTCACTTTGGGAGACAAGTTACAACTGCAACAAAAACAACAGCTGCAAACGGCAACAGCAGCAGCAGCAAAAACAAACCACAACAACGATTACAACAGCCCGAAACAGTTCATACATGCGAGCACTAATAACATAATTTATAATAATACTAATGGTAACTATAACAATTAAATAATATTTTATAAATAGATATATAAAAACGAGGGAAGTTCCTGAAAAATAGTGCTGAGCGAAGCAAAGTTCTTAGGATTATGGCTGAGAAAAGGGAAATTCTTCTGCATTTAACACGAATAATCTGTGCACTTTTCTGCTTCCATGTGGCAACGTTAAGGAATTTGGCCACTGGTTATCGTTCCGGAGATGTGAGATTATCCGGTGGCAATGATAAATATGAAGGCTCAGTGCTGGTTTACTCTCGTGGACACTGGAAAACTGTGTGCGGTTTGGAATGGAATATTTACGATGCCACCGTTCTATGCCGACAACTCGGTTTCAGAGGTTTACGTCGGCATTTACGCCATAGTAAATTTGGAGAAGGCAGTAGTAAGTATTTTATTTATTTATTTATTTAAATATTTGTTTATTGATCAGTTTTTATTTCTTCATATAGAATTTTCGTTTGATTTTGAATTAGGAAGGAATCTGAGTTCGATTGGAGCCAATAGTGTCAGGTTGGATCTGATGAAAGCGGCCGGGGTTATGGCGGGTATTAGAATTGGGGTAACCTCATTCTCTCGGCTTTTCTTTTCTTTTTTTTTCTTTTTGCGTGATATTGCTTTTTTTTATTTAAAAAAAAAATGCATTCATTTTATTGTTGATTAAATTTTGATTTTCTTTTTCTGTGCTCGAATTTATGTCGGACCGGTATTGATTTAGCTTTCATTTCTGCAAGATCAATAGAAAAAAAACGAGTATCGGTAAAATAAGCGAGTCTGAATAACGATTGACTGACCCCCTGTTGTGGTCTCTTGACTGGGTGCCTACAAAATTATTTTCACTTACAGTTATAAAAAGTGCTTCTATGTGGTTTGTCTACCTGCTAGAAATAACAGCCAACTCACCCTAACACAATACTCAACTATTTAAAAATAAAAAAACATGGATGAAACAGTTTCTGACATGAAGATGACATGAAGACGGGATGACTACGGTTGGAACGCCTTTGCTTACTCAGAACTGTCTTGGATCTAAATATCAACACAAACATTATGTCACATATACACAAGGCTAATTATATACACTCTTACAGACACAAAAGTACATGAACTCATAGACATTCATATACATCCGTAAATTGCGAAAACTTGCATATATGCACATAGGTGCAGACATTTATGCACACATGTGGCTGTATACGCATGCATATAAACACACCCACGCGCCAACAGAGATGCGGGTATGCCTACGATTGTGTGCTAGCATGTTAAACTAAACTTATCCAGGCAAAAACCTCACTCAAGTACACACATAATGTGAAACATACACAAACACTGAAACACTCAAACGCACGCACGCACACACACACACACACACACACACACACACACACACACACATCTACATTCAAACTAACAGGTAAAATGTCCCCATACACTAGCGTGGATAGGGAACTCGGGACCCATTTAGTAATATCTGTGAAAAATATTGTTGTACAGTTGACGCTGCTTTTTATAAAGATGGAAAATGTTAGCTATCAGTTATCGAAATTAATACATCCCACACGCGCTCAATGTATTGTTATATCATCTACTTAAAGTTATCAGTCGGTTTTTGCCATTTGAAAGGCTCTATATCAAAGTGATAATAAGCAATTTCCATTATATCACAAAACTCAACGGATGCAAAGCGTTGTTTTCATTCATATATTTATTAGATAACACACTCCGAAATGCGCGCACACACAAACACACACACTAACACGCACACAAATACATATTCGGCCACGTTTAGGCAGTATGTGTTTACACACACACACACACACACACACACACATATATATATATATATTCATATATATATATATATATATATATATATATGCAAACATACATTCCAACACACAAATATGTGTGCGTGCGTGCGTGCATGTATGCTTGTATTTATTTATTTATTTTTCTTTTTGTGGGGCAACTTT
>NC_068982.1:166872453-166873119 GCF_001194135.2 Octopus bimaculoides
TGTGTGTGTGTGTGTGTGTGTGTGTGTGTAAATGTATCCAGCACAACACATGCACCGACACATAAATAACTTACTACACATTAAGCAGAGACAGTAAAAGCGGGAGAAAGAAAGTGAATGAGATGCGCAGTCAGACAGGCAGACATGCATATATAACTCATTTGCATATATGAATTATGTAGTATATTTTTTTATATATGCATAAAATTTAATATATGTGCGTGTATAAATATGTACGTGTGTGTGTGTTTGTGTGTGTGTGTGGGGGGGGGGCTGGCTATCTGTCGGATAGACGACGCGTATTCCAGTTGACCCGATCAACCGAATAGTCAGCTCGTGAAATTAACATGCAAAGGGTGAGTACTGCACAAACGGGTATCATTAACGTAGTTCTCAAGGAGATTCAGTGTGACACAGAATGTGACAAGACTAATCCTTTGAAATACAGGTACCACTCATTTTTGCCAGCTGAGTGGACTGCAGTAACTTGAAATAATTGTGTCTTGCTCAAATACCGAACACACCACCGGGTATCGAATTCACGACCTTAAGATCTGACAGAGCTTATAGATAGATAGATAGATAGATAGATAGATAGATAGATAGATAGATAGATAGATAGATAGATAGATACGCACGCACACACACACACACACACACATATAT
>NC_068982.1:166873757-166885174 GCF_001194135.2 Octopus bimaculoides
ACACACATAGAAGCCTAAGAATACCAATAATGTACTAAGGCTGTTTAAAACGACTAATAAATTTGCGGCGTTGTATCAAATCGTTTTCTCCTTTTTTTCTTTTTTCTACTTCTTTCCCTTATTTACCTTTTCTTTTTTCATCACACCACCATCATTATCATCGTCGTCGTCGTCGTCGCCGCCATCTTCGTCATCATTATTATCACCATTATCTCCTTGTTCTGTTTTCTGTCGTTGTATTTTGACTCAGTTAAATGCTGGAGTTAAACTGTTTTGCAGTGTTTAAGTCAAGCCCTTTCATGTTCTGAGTTCAAATTTCGCCTTTTGCCCTTTCGATGTCGAAAAGATTAAGTAGCTGTCGAGTATTGGAATCTCTTCACGTGCCTACATTAAGCTCGAAAATCTCTGTGAACCAACCTCACCAGAATTTAGAGTATTATAAGTATCTTAGAAATCATGACTACTTTTTACTAACTCCTGTGATTCACTGGTTTATCGAGATAATAAGACAAGTATGGTTCTTCTAAATAGATCTCCAGCGAGTCAGAGGTAAGATTTGCCGCGCTACGAAATGAACTTAAAACTGTAGTTTAAGAACACAATTGTCAGATTTACACAGTGCTACTGCTGCTTATGATGGTGAGCTGGTGCAACGTTATGTTACCTACTTACAGTTAAGTCATCTGTACCATTTGAAGTCAAGCATGTTAGGCATGGCTACATTCAAGCACTGCTGGCAAAATACGGACGGCGAAACCTTTAACTAGTTCTCTGATACCCTGCTGACGCAATCAATTCATGTTTCAGCGCATGTACATGCAAACTAATTGATCTTCCTCCGTTCCAGTGCATTAAATAAATCACACAAATTCTCATTGCAACCTTAAGGTAACGATGATGTAATTATACCAAATTAATTGCTGTTACTATCCACTTACTCAAAGACAATGAACTAGCAAAACTGTTAGCACGCCGGGGCAAAACGCTAAGCGGTATTTTGTCTGTCTTTGCGTGCCGTCTATCTTTCATCCTTTCGGGGTCGATAAAATAAGCACCAGTTAAGCCCTGGGGTTAGTGTAATCGATTAGCCTTCTCCATAAAATTTCAGGCCTTGTACCTAAACCAGAAATAATTATTCACTTACTGAAGGCGGTGAGCTGGTAGAAACGTCAGCACACCGGGTAAAATGCTTAGCAGCATTTCGTCTGTCTTTTTGTTCTGAGTTCAAATTCCGCCGAGGTCGACCTTGCCTTTCATCCTTTCGGGGTCGATAAAATAAGTACCAGTCAAGCACTGGGATCTATTTTAAAACGGGGGCCACATTTTTCATTAATGTTTTACGTAGTGTTTTTGGTACCGAAAGACTTTCAAACTTCGTATACTTATCTATTTTGTGTTATAGAACAGAAAAATATTTTTGTATTCGAATTTATTTCATGTAAAAAATTGTCTTATTTCGATAATTTCAACCAATCACTGACAAGTATTCAGTTGTTTATATTTACTCCTTTGGCTGATTAAGCGATGTAAAGCGTATTTAATCTCCATACCTTCGTTTTATTTGCTTTTTTCATTTTAAATTTGCTTTAACCCTAACCCTAACCCTAGGGTTAGGGTTAGGGTTAGGGTTAGGGTTAGGGTTAATTGCTTCAGAATCGTTTGTTTATGTAGTCGGCACTTAATGTATATCGGCTGAATGGACGTCAGTGATTGGTTGAAATTACAGAAATACGACAACTTTAACATGGAATAACTTATGGATTTCTTTTTTTTTTAAAGAAGACTAAGAGAAAAAGATGTTTTATATGACACATTCTACCAGTGTTCCAAGTTTCAAAGTGTTTCGTTAATGAAAAATGTGGCCCCCGTTTTAAAAAAGATCCAAGCACTGGGGGATCGATATACGCAAAGTTGCTTACCTTGTGCCAAAATTTGAAACCATTTTTATTCATTTCTTTTTAGTACATATTTTCATTGCACCACCGTGCGCAGCTTTGTGCCTTGGGAATGTGCAGTGTTTTGATTGCACCACCGTGTGCAGCTTTGTGCCTTGGGAATGTGCAGTGTTTTGATTTAGGTTTGTTATTTTTACTGAACTAAAAATACCCTACATAATACGTGAGTGGTATATTTGTTGTATATTTGTAAGTCCTGGGGTTTGTTTATGTATTTGTCTGGTTTTTTTGTTTCGTTTTGTTTTTTAACCATTCCAAAAGTACTTACTGTTATCAGGATTGTTTCTGTTTTCAGGCTCTACATTCAGGTTGTTTCTAGATCTTTATACTTTGATAATTTCTTTATTTCTTTTAAAGATACATTATCATCTGCTAGGACTTATATATCGATTAGGATTGCAAGCAGAATCTTCAGCGTATCGGACACTGCTTAGCGGCATTTTTGTGTGGGGGGGCTTTTTTCCTTGTTTCGAGTTCAAATCACTCCGAGGCCAACTTTACTTATCATCCTTTCGGAGTTAATAAAATAAAGTTCCAATCGAGTACTGGGGTCAATGAAAACGACTATAACCCTCACCCTAAAATTGCTGGTCTTGAGCCAAAATTTGAGATTGTCTTTTATTTATTAAATACCAGTCAAATACTTGGGTCGATGAAACCTCCCCCACACAAATTTCTAGATTATTAGGAACAGTTATTCAGGGCTGTAGATTGTCAGTATCGTTTGAACGCCGGAAAGAATGCTTTGCAGTAGGGGTTTTTTTCCGTTTCTTTACGTGCTGAGTTCAAATTATGCCGAGGTTAATTTTGCCTTTCCCCTTTTCGTGTTTGATCAAAGTACCAGTCAAGTATTGAGGCCTTCTTTCCATCTAATTTTCAGATCTTGTGTAAATATTAAAAATAATTATTATTATTAAATCTAAGCGGGTGAACTGGCAAGATCGTTAGCGCCCATGACAAAATGCTAAGCGGTATTTCGCCCGTCGCTACGTTCTGAGTTCAAATTCCGCCTTGGTTGACTTTGCCTTTCATCCCTTTCGTAGTCGATGAAATAAGTACCAGTCGAATAATGGGGTCGATGTAACCGTCTAGTCCCCCACTCCCCAAATTTAAAGCCTTGTGTTTATAGCAGAAAGGATTATACTTTTTATCATTCATTTAAGGCAGCGAACTGGTAGAATCATTAGCACGCCGGACAAAATGCTTAGCGGCATTTCGCTCGTCGTTAGAAGAACATAGGCCACCAAAACCCAAAAAGTTATAAACAGACATCCATCCGACAAGATTATGACGAATCTGATGACATCCATTTCTTATGTTTCTCATCGTACAGAATGTGAGGTTTTCAAAGAAATGTACACCCCTTTACGTTCAACATGTCTCACATTCAAACTTTAATCGATATTTTATACTAGTGACATTAATCTGTGCTTGGTGGTATTTCTATCGAACGTAGGTGAAAATGTTAACAGCAATCATTTGTTGTTGATCATCGACAAACAGAGAATGTATCAGACCATACAGACCAATAGTCTTTTTGCAGTAATCGGTAGCTATTACAACCTGATTAAAGATGGTCAACTCAATGAAGATGTCCACAGCATGGCGAACAGCAGTTAGTGTATATCCAACACCAGCTGCTATAACTCGAAAAGTCTGTTCCAACTTATAGCAGTTGACCATTTGTCAATTGCATCTTTAATAAACTTTGAAATTTACTCATCACAGCAGGTCTTAGTGTTATATAATCAAACAGTTATCAAAGGTTTACCTTCCCTCCGTTATATCAAGCGTCATTAGAGATTGAGGAATGTGTCGGAGTGTGTTGCATCTCAGAATCTGTTCTAGGCCTTCGCTTTCGGATGGCAACACCTGCGATGACATTGGTGCCAAGCTATATCGGCTTTACCTTTTCCTTGAAGTTCAATGCAAGCATGGAGAGGAGAGATTTGCATCCATGGTCAATTATTAGTCTTCCACATGAAAGCTTTGCTCAAGTGTACGATTTGAAGAGAAACCCTCCAATTACAGATACCCAGCCGTGTATAACAGATGATATATATATATAATATATATATATCATATTATTTGTTAGACGCACGCACACATGCATGTGTGTATGTGTGTGTTTGTGTGTGTGTGAGTGTGTAACAATACAAATCATAAACAGTATCATTCAGTCTGCTATAATGAATCCATAAACACGTATAAAATATCCAAGGGTAATTTCTTCCCCTCTGAAGATACTATGCTCAGGTCATATAAATTTAATATTTACTTAATATTTGCTGAGTATTAATTGAAACAGCTGTAAGGGATGATGATTAATTTGCTGTTAATAATAAACAATTATCAACTTCCCACTCTCCATTTTCTTTTTCCCTTCTTATATATATATATATATATATATATATATATATATATATAAATCGAAGTGTACAGTATCATATATCCATTACGGCTGATCTTACCAATCGATTTTGCACCAGGGGTCCAACGGAGTATTAGGTAACAGTTTAATTATGTAACTCCACACTCATCAGAGGTAGCTATTGTGGAATGAAATACTCCTAGGTATGACTTCACACTGCATCCAGTAGTGCGGCCCTGGTTCGAACATTCTAGGGTTTTGAGGAGTGTGGGGCAAGCGCTTAGCCATTATTGTTCCCAGGTTTATTCTGACCCTGAGTAGTAATACCTGTCAGGATCCTAGCAATGGGATAATTTGCAAGTCAGTCGAGCAGATCGAGCTCGTTAGCCTGGCGGGTGGCAACTTATTTAGAGGAAGGAAAACGATGCTGGTGCCATGCTATTACTTTGGATTTATCAGTGATGCGGAGAGACGAGATACGCTGCTTGGACACCAACGTGTCCTCCATACAGTACTGCCCAGGTTTGGGTCCTATCGAACGCCCTACACGGGAGTGAATGATGAATGCAGCGGAAGAAAAGCGGATCCACAGAAAAGAACACTATAGTTCAAACCGCACCTGGACCGCCCACAAGTACGGCTTGTGGAGAGGAGACGCCCGTTCATGTCTCAGACTCTTCAGGCACTGACAACGCTAATCATCTGTGGTGATTAATGACAGCCGGATGTCTCTCGCTCCCCCTACTCTCTCTCTCTCTCTCTCTCTCTCTCTCTCTCTCTCTCTCTCTCTCTCTCTCTCTCTCTCTCTCTGGATATTTTAGAGTAACCCAATACTATCACTGACTGTATAAATAAAGCCACGAATATGAAAGGTACCTAAGTTAAGGATATTTTAGAAAATGTTATTTTGATGATTATGCTAAATTTAAAGGACATGTCATTTTATACGTGTGTATGTATTTATGTATGTATGTATGTATGTATAAAATTGTAAGAATGAATATCTATGTATCTATTGATCTGTGAGTGTGTGTGCGCGCGCGTGCGTGTGTGTGTGTTTGTGATTGTGAATGTGTACGAAATTTTAACAATATAATATAAATTACGAATACGTGTTTCTACCATGTATCTACACGTGGAATAGAGTATATATTTGTTTACATTTGCTTGTTTACATGTGTCACTCAATGTGACAATATGTATGTATGTATGTATGTATGTACGTTCTGAGTTCAAATTCCGCCGAGATTGACTTTGCCTTTCACTCTTTCGGGATCGATAAAGTACCAGTTACGTACTGGGGTCGATCTAAGCGACTGGTCACCTCCTCCCAAATGCATGTATATATGTATGTTATAAATGTGTGTGTTTATATATGTACATATATATACATAAGTGTGTGGGTGTGTGCGTGTGGGTGCGTGCGTGTGTGTGTGTGTGTGTATGTGTGCGTGTGTGTGTGTGTATTGACTTATGACCTGACTGTTATAGTAAAACTATGCTCGTGTCAACTACCCATGTTGTGTTGCCCACAGAACTCGGGAAACCGGCTTTTTAGTCTTATGGTTCAGGAAGAACGTTTGACGCTACATTCTGTACACACACGTATGTGTGTGTATGCGCGCGCGAGTGTGTGTGTCTGTGTGCGTGTGTGTGCTTGTGTGTCTGTGTCTGTGTGCGTGTGCGTGCTTGTGTGTCTGCGTGTTATACATAGATAGAGAGAGAGAGAAAGGGAGGTGAAAGGAATGTATACACTGACAAAGAACAGATTAGCACAGACGGGGTTGACATACATATGTAAATATACATATATAGTATATATTCACATGTATACAAACACATACCCGTGTGTCTGTGTGTGTGTGTGTGTGTGTGTGTGTGTGTGTGTGTACAAGGGAACACTGTGACAGAACTAAGAAAGACAGAAATCTCACAGAAAACTAAATTGCTGTCATCTGAGAATGCAAAAAACATGTTGTTTCAAGGCAACGCCCTTGGATTTTGTCGTTGTATTCGTTGTTGCTGTTGCTGCTGTTGCCCTTCGCTTATTTTTTTGCTTTGTAACTTCTTGTTAATGCTGTTGCAGCAAATGCACTTGCATACTGTTTGTTATTGTTGTTATTGTTGTCGCTTTCGTTGTTGTCGTCCATATTGTCCTATGCCACTTACGTATTCTTTTATTGCTGCTAATGTTACTTCTACTACTGTTACTGCTGGTACTTCCGTTGATGGTGATGATGATGGGTGTTCCGATATCATTATTATTTGTTGCTAATGTGGCGAGCTAGCAGAATCGTTAGCGAGTCGGATAAAATGCTTTGCGGCATCTCATCCGGCTCTTTTACGCTCTGTGCTCAAATCCCGTCGAACTCAACTTTGCCTTCCATCCTTTCAGGGTCGATAAAATAAAGTACCAGCCAACTACCGAGGTGAATTTAATTGACTTACATTTCCCTCTAAAAGTGCTGGCCGTGTACCAAATTTTAAAACCAGTATTTGTCGTTTTTAAAAGCTGACAGAATCGTTATTGCGGTAGAAAAATTGCTTAGCAGTATTTTCTCCCGACTTTACGTTCTGAGTTCAAATGCTTCCATAGAGGACTTTCCCTTTCATCTTTCCTGGTTAGCAGAATTGGTTTCGTACCGGGCAAAATGTCTTGACAGAGAGTTAGCAACGCTCTTTTGTGTTCTGAGTTCAATTTAGGTTGTCGTCGACATTGTTTCCCACCCTTGTAGAATCAATGAAATATGTACCACTCAGGTACATATTTTATTATTGTTATTGCAGCTACTACTACTACTACTACTACTACTACTACTACTACTACTACTACTAAAACCACTACTACTGTTTGCGGCCTACGACAAATAACATTTAAATTACAGCCTACCGTCTTCATAAAGAGAGGACACAGAGATAAAGTAGTCTTCGATACATGTAAAAATACGGGATTATCGTGGAGTTCGGAAGTATCCGTTCTTTATTTTTCAGACGTATTGTACCTAGGAATACATTGTTCAATGTCAATATATTCTTACGAAGAATATTGCTATTAGGGAAGATTACAAGTTTCCAACCAGCCAATCACTAATTCAATGCATTTCTGGCTAAGTGAGTGGCAAAGGAATATATAAAGGACTTTGAAATGCAATATTTTTATAAGCATATATATATATATATATATATATATATATATATATATATATATATATAAATACATGTCTATATATATATAGAGAGAGAGGCGGTAGAGTCCCATATATGTAATATTGGTTTCAAATTTTGGCGCAAGGCTAGCAATTTGGGGAGGAATAAGTCATTTCCATCAACCCGAGCGCTCAACTGATATTTATTTTATCGACACCGAAAGGATGAAAGGTAAAGTTGGTTCTGAATTTGAATTCAGAACGTTAAGACGTACGAAATGCCGTCGCCTTTATCACATGTGTGATATTGAGATGAAAAACTTCGATAGCTGAGTTTATCCTTGCATTAGAACTCAAAATCTCCCGTTAGAGGTGTTTAAAATTCAGAAACAACAAGCAGGAACGATAACTCTAATAATATCAGCTAATCCAAATTTAGAAGAAATAGAAGCAATGTAGTTAGGAGTGGATTTTATCTTTAAAGCCAACTGATAAAATTAAGAGACGCGTTTCGATCAGCGGATAACATTAAACTCAACTGGATAAAATTAGAAGAGATTAGTGTATATAGAAATTGTAGGAAAGAAGTCCTTTGACTAAATTATTAATAAAATCGAATAAAAAGATATTTTTTTTAAGTAACCTTTTCTTTTACTGTCGTTAGGGTGGATAATGAAGGGACGTTATCGGGCAAGCTAGGAAACATGTATTGGTTTACAGGAAATAAGATGAATATGAAGTGTGATGGCGTACACAGTATACAAGTGCGCGGTAAAGTTCCCAACGAGGAGAATCTACATATACAGCCAATCAAAGAATTTCACCAGATTAACCTAACTACTAAGGATAAGTGTCTTTAGAGCTGTCATTCCCTACCTTCAGGCACATGTTGATAATAAACCCATTCACTTGTACCATGCTCGCTGCTCATATCAAGTCAGGTGTCAAGTGTTCAATCTTGATCTTCACTTAACTTAGTGCTAGAGCTCTATCAATGAGACAAACTGTAGAAAACTTACTTGACAAAAAGCAACCACACCTGTTCATAATCCAGGTATCTCTACATATGTCGCAACCTCAGGGATATCTGTCCATCATTAGCCACGGCATACTGAACACTCAGAGATTTTGGGCACACATGAACTGCCTGATCAATAGAAAAGTCCTCAAGAAGCGAAAGAACACATGCTCTCTAATCTGGTCAGAAGAAAACTCAGTTAAAGAAAGACGTTCTGTCGATCGAGCGCCCAACTTAACTAGCCGGTGATATTTATTTGCCTCTACAGATTCCGAGCAGCAGGCACACCACCTTCCCATTAAAATTTTTACTTATTTCACTGCATCGTATTCTTTTACAATGTCATGGTGTCAGACACCAAGGACATGAAAATGTTGACAATTTCCACCACCGTGGAATCCGACATCACAGTGACGTCATCTGCATACTTATTTTTGTCTATATTTTTCACTACGACAAATTACCTTGGGAAGATTCTTTGCTTCAACTTCATCGTACGATGAGATTTCGGAATCGAAAAGGTCTTGGACCTGTGTGAACGTTTGTGTTTTGCAAGATGGCACAGTTGAACGACTTCTTTTTATTATGATGGCAGATTTTACTGTTTTTGTTTGGTGTCTGTCGTTAGGAGTGTTGTTGCTGTTGAGTTTGCTATTGCTATATTAGTTACTGCTCTACTGCTGCTGCTGTTGTTTGCATTGTTGCATACCTTCCTTCTTTAGCCATCTGCTTTGGGTAGGAAGCCCTTTGGTGGCTGAGGGTACTATACATATGGCACCTGAACCTTCTCCCTTCTACTCCCTCAAACCTCTAATGTTTGGAAGCTTAATCAGATGTGAGATACTCTCAAAATTGTCCTGCTTCATTTAGATTAAAACCTCAATTCCTATCATCGACCAGTTTCCTTGATGTTTTTTTTATAAATCCAAGAATCTCGTGCCCACTTCTCGCTATAAGTAGAAGACTACTGCTTCTAGATACCAGATGCCACCTTCCTTTTCTCCACTCACCACCTCATACAGGGACCGATGTGTGGAGAAGCTGAAATCCTCGATCTTCACTGGAATAGAAGAGTCTTCAAGAAGAATTTGGTCTGGACTGTCCCATATCTTTAACCCTCTCCTTTGAATGGGAGTGACGAAAGTCAATCTGCTTCAAAATGACCAAAGGCATTTGTTTAGCTGAGGCTGTATGGCCCTTCTACATGTCGGTTCCTCGTCCATGTGCACGTGTAAGACATTGTGCACCACACAACCTCTGTCATTACATCAAGAGACAAGACGTAGACGGTCTTCCTGCCTTGTTTCTGGATTAATATTTTAGCCTTCAAGTTGTTTACATTTCATGTAAACATTTCACTAAAACCACATTTCATGTGGTTTTAGTGATTTTTAGGGAGAGTCACCTTTACTGCTATTTTACTGCAACTGGTAGTAGTGTTGGTGGGTGGGGTTACGTGGTGTTAAGGGCTGTAGTGAATGTGATGATAGTAATGACGATGATGGTGGTCGTCGTCTCTCTCGTTGTGCTGCTGGTCGACAGGTTGGTGTTGGTGCGAAAAGCAACTTCGCTAGTCGTGGTTGTAACTGTGGTATCATCTGCTATTGTCTCTGCAACCCTCCTTGACATTGGTAATGGTGGCGGTTGTGTTATTGTTGCTCTTCGGCATATTGATGTTATTAATAATTTTCTGCTCAACCTTGTTGCTGGTGTTATTATTGCACAGCGGGTTATTATTATTGTTACTGTAGCGAAGGTAGTTTTTGTGTTGTTGACTAGGAAGAGGAGAAATTTTTGCTGGAGGAAGTAACTGCTTGTGTCACTTCCCACTTATCCCTCGTTTTGGCTGATTACCAAAAATGACGTCATTTTGGATTAACTCTGCATGAGCTAAAACTTACGTCCCTCTTGTCCGTGTCCTCCGTCAGGAGTACTCTTCGGCCACAGAATTGAGAATTCTTCACTTCTGCTACGAGTTGCTAAGATGTCGGTGAACAAGTCTTCAAAGTTTATGGGGCAATCCATCTAAACAAAGTGATTTGTCCCGAAAAGTGAGAAACAGCTACTCAATGAGGACCATGAACATTCCCAAGCTATCAGCCATCACTTCTTTTTCTGGACTCTTCTATGCACAAAACCGAAAGGTCTATCCTCTTATCTAAACAATATTTTCTACTCTCATCCACTGCTTATAAAATTTCTTGGAGAACTTCTCCGCCATCGAGTTCTTCAGCATCAATTTATACTTGCTGAAGTTAATTAAAGCTTATTTATCGAAGAAAGAAAGCCTTATCTTCGTTACTTTTAATCTCGTTCAGGTTAACTACCAGGTCTGTGAAAACTATTTGCACTTCTTTGGCAGAGAAACATGGCAAAGTTATTTTCCCAATGGTCTCGGACAACAGACATATACATCCTACACTGAATAATAGCCATTCGACATTATCCCACATGTCAGCAAATCGTACAGAACGATTATGTGGCATTCCATTATCTCCAGTCATCTCTCATAAGCCCTACCAACGTTTCTATTTTAGCTGTAGAGATTATCTTTAACTGAGACCCTATCACTCACTGTAGCACTGGTTGGCTAAGAACCTTTTGAAATTTATCTACAATCGTGACCGGAAATATCTTCCTAAAAATCTATCCAGCACATCCTTATCAAAAGTAACTACATAAACAACAAGAAAAAGAGCGAAGAGCAACAAGAAATTTAAAATGTGCTGTTCACGTTTCCAATTTTCCAATTTGTACCACACACAGCGTAGCTAAGTTTCTTTCTTCTCTTCAAGAAAATTTATATTTCATTGAAATTTTCCATTATCACAAATTCTTTTTATGCACCACTTCATCTCTACAAACCAACTTCAGTAGCTCTTTATACTTTATTGTGACCTCCTTTCACACAAACTCTAACAATGCTT
>NC_068982.1:166886062-166888889 GCF_001194135.2 Octopus bimaculoides
GTTTCGCTTTCACGCTATACTCTAGCTTCATTAGTTGCTTCGTAAATTATGTAATTTCCAGGGCAGCGAGCTGGCAGAAACGTTAGCACGCCAGGCGAAATACTTAGCGGTATTTCGTCTGCCATTACGTTCTGAGTTCAAATTCCGCCGAGGTCGACTTTGCCTTCCATCCTTTCGGATCGATAAATAAAGTACCAGTTACGCACTGCGGTCGTTGTAATCGACTTAATCCTTTTGTCTGTCCTTGTTTGTCCCCTCTATGTTTAGCCCCTTGTGGCCAATAAAGAAATAAGAAACGTCAGCACGCAGGGCGAAATGCTTAGCAGTATTTCGTCTGTCTTTACATTCTGAGTTCAAATTCCGCCGAGGTCGACTTTGCCTTTCATCCTTTAGGGGTCGATATATTAAGTACCAGTTGCGTGCTGGGGTCGATCTAATCAACTGGCCCTTTCCCCAAAAAATTCGGGCTTTGTGCCTAGAGTAGAAAAGAATTTATGTCATTTCCTTTCGATATGTCTAATTGCTATGTCTTGTTCTTGAATAATAAAAAAAGAATGCTAGTGTCTTGTATTTCGGGACGGTCATTTTTTTTCCAAATAAACACACACACTGTATTTTTGTTTCTTCACTCGATTACTACTGTTCTTATTTTATTATTATAACTCATGTCCATTGTTCGGAAATCTTTCGTCACAAACCTTCTTAGAAGAACAGAATAGAGTAAGTGGAGCAAGAACACAGACGAAAACGAAAAGTGTCACTGATGAGGTCACAGGTGTGTGACGAAAGATTTCCGGACAGTGGACAGGAGTTAAAAATAATAAAATAAGAACAGTAATAAAATGAGTGAGGAAAAATATATATAGTGCGTGTGTTTATTTGGCACGAAAAAAAAATGTTCGTCCCGAAATACAACAATATCTGTTTCAACACACGATTTCACTTCAGGAATCTTGCAAAACGAATTGATAAACGTAATACTGGTGTCGCTTTTGTTATACAGGATAGGAACCTTTTATAGTACTACGGTCAAATTGCAGTCTAGGCTGCCTCGTTTATGCTGAGAAGAAAATAATGAGTTTTTATTATTGCAAGTTCATACGTACTCAACTTAAATGACTTATATTAAATATTATATTACATCATTTTCTTAATCCATCACAATTCATGACCTTATCTCATTTGAAATATTTCCCTTGGCTTAATTTTTGTTTTAAATACGTAAATCATACAGGCCCAAATTATTCTTACATGTAAAACTCTTTTTCGACTAATTAAACTCATTTCAGTAGCCTATGCTATAATGATAAGGTTTAACAGACCGAAACATGCCCATAGTTTTCCTTCACTTGCACGTAAGTTAATTTTGAGAGAGTAATTATCAATTTTAGCAAATTATCTTCCTATCACTTTTTATTTGGGTGGTGGGGAGCGTTCTACAACTAAGAAGAACAATTTAATTAAGAATTTTTTTGCTTCCAGCATTCAGTATATAATCCTTTAAATTATCTACTTTTTTTTTTTTTTCCTCGTGTGGATTTTGTGAAACATGAACGACAGTCAGTATTAAATTTCTGCCACGATCCACGGCTTCCCCATCTCTGATTTAATGATTGAATGAATAGTTTTATGAGAACCGTAGCTTGACGTAATAGATATTGCATGGTTCATAAGCAACGCTATATTTACGAAATTAAGTCATTGTTTAATGGGCTTACATTCTATGGTCTTTAATTACTGCCCTCTATAGTTTTTACTTCCAGTTTGATTGAATTTTGTAATCAAGTCTTTCGAATCAAATTAATTTTAAATATTTCATTGCTGTTCTGATCAGTAATTCGAGTGTTTTAGTATTTCGAAATCTACAATGAAATTGATGTGACTTTCTTTTAGTACCTGATTACTAATATGATTTTTAAAATAACTGTTGTTTTGATTATGCTGTCGAACAGGCAACATTATATAATATTTTCTACGTATAGGAGAAGGCGTGGCTCTGTGGTAAGAAGTTTGCTTCCCAACCACATGGTTCTGAGTTCAGTCTCATTGCGTGGCATCTTGGGCAAGTGTCTTCTTCTATGGCCTCGGGCCGACCAAAGCCTTATGAGTGGATTTAGTAGGTGGTAACTGAAAGAAGCTCGTCGTATGTGTGTGTGTGTGTGTGTGTGTGACTTTGTGTTTGTCCCCCACTATCACTTGTCAACCGGTATTTACGTCCCCGTAACTTAGCGGTTCAGAAAAAGCACCGATATAATAAGTACGAGGCTTTTAAAAATATAAGTACTGAGGTCGATTCACTTGGCTAAAATTCAAGGAGATGTTCCAACATAGCCGCAGTCCAATGACTGAAACAAAAGATAAAAGATATAATAGATATTGGTATGCGTGTGTGTAAGTATCCTGTTTTTTTTTAATGTATTTTTTACATATTTCTAAAAATCTGACTTTCGTAATTCAGTACGATTATATCTGACATTATAATTTTATGAATGGGAAGCTTAATATGACCGAATGTTTCTTATTTCTTTATTGCCCACAAGGAGCTAAACATAGAGGGGACAAACAAGGACAGACAGTGCGTAACGACCCCAGTGCGTAACTGGTACTTAATTTATCGACTCCGAAAGGATGAAAGGTAAAGTCGACCTCGGCGGAATTTGAACTCAGAACGTAACGGCAGACGAAATACAGCTAAGCATTTCGCCCGGCGTGCTAACGTGCCTGCCAGCTCGCCGAATGTTTCGAGTTCTCTTCGCAGTTACGAGGTTCCGGATTCGATCCCAATGCGTGGCATCTCTGGCAAATGCCATTTTCAATAGCCCCGAGT
>NC_068982.1:166889298-166892854 GCF_001194135.2 Octopus bimaculoides
GCCGTTAAGGTCGGCTTTGCCTTTCATCCTTTCGAAATCGATAAAATAAGTATGCAATCGACTAGTCCTCCCCCTTGAAATTGCTGGCCTTGTGTCAAAATTTGAAACCAGAATTATATATATATATGTAAAAAGGTTGCGAGCTGGCAGAATCGTTAGCACGCCGGGCAAAATGTTTAGCGCCATTTCGTATGTCTTTTATGCTCTGAGTTCAAATTCCACCGTGGTTGACTTCGCCTTTCTTCCTTCCGGGGATCGACAAAATAAGAACTAGTTTGGTTCGATGTGATCGATTTACCTCCCCACCCCACCTGGAATTACTGACCTTGTGCCAAAATTTGAAACCATTGTTAGGTACCTTATTCATGGATGTTCATATAATACCAGATTGGATTCAAACAAGCAACTTAAACTGTGAGTGATAATTGTCATATCCATTAGGCTCACGATCTTCCTATTTCGATTCGATATTAAAACTTTTCCATTACTTTTCGTGCTATCCTAATATCAGAACTTTTGAGAACCTAGGATATTTGCAAGATGAGAAACAAATTTGAAAAACTGAAAATTGCCTTCGCACAAATCGTGTGTTGTGACTTCTAGATTAATCACTTGAGACTTAACGCAGATATGCCTACTTTCAAAATAAGGTTTCTCTTTCGAAAAAATAATTTAATATGCTATTATCTACAACTGATCTCCGACATTTAGCTATTTCTATTGATTATGTTGCAACTGGTGACATTGTGTAAGTTTATGGCTTATACATACAACTGAAGAAAACGAACTGAGATGCATAAAAGCAGTGGTTATATACATAACAACAGCCTCGCGAGAAATGACTGAGATATTTCGCTTGCTGTGCGAATTAGTACCAAGCACTCATTTTAACAAACAATAAATAAATATATAAATAATAAATTATGACTTGTCTGCGACTTGCTTCGTACTACAGTTGCGAATTCCTACAGTCTTCTTTTCGACTGCTCTGTTTTAATAGAGTAGCTGCCTCTTTTGTTGACCTTAATTTTTATTTCGTTGACTCGGAGCAAAATTTTTTATACGCCTATCTCATCTAATCATTTAACACTTTATATTTAGCATTTATAAATAGATAAAAAATGAAAGCAGGGCCTCTTGTGGGAGCGGTGTAAACACACAAACACACATCCAGCCATACACATGCGCACACATACAGATACGTATGCACAGACATAAAGCATTTTGTTTTATGGGTATTTCTTTGAAGATTTGTCACTAAGGGACTCAGAAACAAGAACTGAATGCGAAAAATAGGATTGCATTACTTTGTTAAGATCTGTTTTCTTTCCTGTCTGGTGAGTTTGAGGTTAAATTATAGAGTTTGTAGTTGCCGAAAGCATCGTTTTGGTTCAAAGCAATAAATTTGGGTTGTCATATATTTGTACAGCATGAAACATGGAGCAGTTAAGCAATAGAAAAAAAAGCTATTTGTACTATGCATCTGATTAAAGCAATAAATTACACATCATTCCTATAATGAGGAAGATTACTTGTGGTCAGTGGCAATGACATTAAAAGGAAATTCTTAGTTATAGAGTATTTAAAATTCAATAAATATTCAGTATCATAAAAGCCGGGGGAATGGCAGAAACAGAAAAGCGCCAAATTTAATGTTTTTCTTCTGTGTTGTGAGGTAAATCTCGCTCGAGTCAATTTTGCCTTTTGCTTCACTTGGATCAGAGAAGTAAGTAGCAAATGTGCACACGGTTAGATTATACCCCTCCCTTGCAAATCTACGGCTTTGTACAAATGGGAGAAATTGTTATTCAACGTCTTGAGAGTTAGATGTCATTTGACCAATTTAATGAGCCGTTTGTATTCTTCAGCATCTGAATAAGTTAATTAGATTGGAATAAATATCTAGATTATTTAATGCATTTATATTAAGAGCTTGAACTAGTAGTAGTAGTAGTAGTAGTAGTAGTAGTAGTAGTAGTAGTAGTAGTAGTAGTAGTAGTAGTAGAGAACAAAGCTTATTAAGAATTGTTAGAATCACAGCAAGACAGAGAAACCAAAAACCCAAACGAAGTTAAAAACCAGAAAAAAGAACAAAACTTATCTGACTGGCAGGAGAAGGCTTAGCATAGTAGATTCCCAAAGATTGTTGCAGCAAATAGTAGTAGTGAGACATGGTTAAAGTTGCAGAAAGGAAGGCTGAGAAGGGAGACAGAAAGTTTGTTAGTAGCAGCACAAGATGAAGCATTAAGGACGAATTGGATAAAAGCCAAGATAGACAAAATCCAAGTAGATTCTCAATGTAAGTTATGTAAATCAAAAGAGGAAAGTGCTACACATATAGTAAGTGAATGTATCGTGTTGGCACAGAAAGAATACAAGAAAAGACATGACAATCTAAGGAGAGTAATCCACTGGGAGTTATGTAGAAAGTTAGGATTTGAACATGTTGATAAATGGTATGAACAAGAACCTAGTAAAATACTAGAAAGTAAGAAATATAAGATGTTGTGGAACTTTAACATTCAGGCTGGCACATTAATAGAAGCTAGAAGGCCTGATTTAGTAGTAGTAGACAAAGAGAATAGAAAGTGCCAGATAATTGACTTTACAGTCCCAAATGATGAAAAAATCAATATGAGAAGCCATTGCATTACAGAGACTATGGAAAGTGCAGGTAAAATGTATCCTACTAGTTATAGGTGCCTTAGGAACTATCCCTAAAGATTTGAACAGATGGATAGAAGAAATAGGCAGAAAACCCAGTTTAGTACAGCTGCAGAAAACAGTGTTATTAGGGATAGATAGGATACTTAGGATACTTAGGAGGGTTCTTGGCATCTAAGGCTACTTGCTGTAGCCCGATGTTAGGAATTTTTATTTTCTAACAGTCTAATCTGTTGTGAGTATATGAGTGATAATAATGGTTTCAAATTTTGGCACAGGGCCAACAAGTTCGGAGCAGAGAGTAAGTCGATTACATTGACCCCAATTCTCCACTGGTACTTATTTTATCGAGCCCGAAAAAATTAAAGGCAATGTCAACCTCGGCGGACATTGAACTCAGAACGTAAAGACGGAGGAAATTCCGCTAAGCATTTTGTCCAGTGTGCTCACGGTCCCGATAGCTCGCCGCCTTCATATTTCTCATAATAATTCAGTCTTACGTGTGGTATTATATGTTATTTTTACAGTGACATCATGTCTCGTAGGAATGCGATAACTTCGCTGCTATCTTCTTGGTAAAACTGGCAATTACGTTAGCTATGTCTTTCACATGAATTTAGCACGTGTATAGATGTTTACACACAGCTGTATTTTGATGGATTGTGCGTGAATACAGAGAAAATTAGAATGGAATAGTTTACTTAACGGTTCACTAGACAGGATCCTCAAATTGCACACCGTTTTAACCATATATTTTGTTCTTGGTCCTGTTTATACATACCTTGTGTCTATCAGCTGGAGCATCACTATCATTCTCAAAGGAATGTATGCGTGTGTGTATGTATGTATGTATGTATATATATAAATACATACATATATATATATATATATA
>NC_068982.1:166892864-166894310 GCF_001194135.2 Octopus bimaculoides
AAGATAAGATGAAATAAGAAGAAAATGGAGCGATCAACAGATAAACATCAATTATTAACATAACGTCAATTTTAAATTACCTACAATTGTTTCTATATTCAATTCATTCAAATTGCAAATAGTGAATTAAAGATGCATTTTGAATATAGTGTATTGAATATTTCATCAAGGTGAGAAATCGTCACAAAAAGGAATCACATCATAATCGATCGAGTGATCATTGGTAGGCTCAACATACCAACATTCATTCATTTATTTATGTGTGCGTGTTAATATTTTTTTTCAACCGTTTCATGAAGATATGTAACGGTTTAATTTTTATTTTTGTGAGCGTGTTAAAGTATTTGAAAAACAAAGGAACCATTAGATTTTCATATATAACACTTTCCGATACAGTTAACGGTAAGTAAAACTATATTTTTCATAAATATTTTGCCCGGCGTGCTATCGATTCTGCCAGCTCTCCGCCTTATATATATGTATTGATAGGTTAATGTTTACAAAGTGATACTTTGCTTTATATATCAACTTAAACACAACTTTAGAAAAAGAAACATGTAAAAACATTTATTAGTCAATCTTAGTTTTTCCACCTTTAAGCAAATAAGTAGGCAGCAGAATCAGTAGAGTGCTAGCCAAACTATTTCGTGATGTTTAGGCTTCTCAATTTCTCGAAAAAATTTAAAGCCTCTATACTGGAGAACATGGGTCATTGGACAGCAGAAACCGTAGAGTTCCAGAATACTGGTATGAGGTATTTTGTATGTTTGCGTATACTTGTAATCCCGTCTCGTGATACAGTTAACACACTGCCCCGCGTTTTCATTACACTAACTCCTTTCAATCGCTTACACGCCATTAGACCGGTTTGTGCTGGTTGCTTGTTTGCTTGTTTGCTTGCTTGCTTGCTTCAGTCGCACTTTACACTATATAGAGAGGTGGGGCAGAGAGAAAAAGAGAAAGATAGAAAGAATTATATAAGAGTTATAGGATGAATATACTTCGTCATGCTTGATGGTAGGCAATGAGTAAATGAACGCTACACACAGTGAAAAAACAAAGAATCAACGACAGGCGAGCAGGAGGAGGAGGAAGGGGAAGAGGAGAGGATATATATATATATATATATATATATATATATATAACACTTTCCGATATAACACTTCTCTCTTTCCCTCTCTCCCCTCTCTTACATCCACCTTCCCCCTTCATCGTCAACACCCCTTCATAAGCTCATCCCACCACACCCCAACACACTCCTACTCTACTTTCCCACTCCACCCCATCCATAACTATTTGATGTAAAGTATCTGTACTACATTATAACGTTATAAATATTACGATAAAGAGTAACTTATACGATAGTGTGACAACTGGAGTAAACTACCTCTACCCCACCCTCAGCCTAACCCACACTCCACCCATGTCTTCCCCACCTCCCAACAC
>NC_068982.1:166894475-166898564 GCF_001194135.2 Octopus bimaculoides
TATATATATATATATATATACATATATATATATACATATATATATGTACATATATATATATACATATATATATATACATATATACATATATATATATATGTGTATACATATATATACATATATATATATATATGTATGTATATATACATATACATATACATACACACACACACATACATTTAATACCATCTAGCTAATAACCCCATAACATGTTATTCGTTTGTAAATGAAGCCTGTTCATTCCATCTTGCTTTATAAATTTATATGTGTGTGTGTGTGTGTGCGTGTGTGCGTGCGGGGAGAGAGAGTTGGGGGAGTGAGTGACAAAGAGAACTATTAATGAAGAAAGAGTAAGAATCAGAGCATTAGGAAGACATAGAGCAGTAAGTGGGTTGCAAAATGAATCTAAAACAAACAAAAAAAAACAACAAAGAATAAAAGAAATTAAGCAAAGAATAGCAGTAATGTTTGTAAAAGATACTCAAAAATAAAGCAAAGAATTAAAAATCTGAGACAAACAGTTACTACAAGATAAGAAAATGATACGAAAGAGCAAAAAAATCCACGATGAACAAATAAAAGATTTATCAAGTTGAGACCAACGGGACAATTTGGGATTTCATGACGACCATTTTTATAGTAGAAACAAAGCTTGGACAGCCGTTACTCTTAGCCATAAAGATTTCTGCTGGAAAAGAACGCTAGTCGTTTGCAAGGTTAACCTCCCCACACCAGCTGCTGATAGTACTTACTTTCAGCTGAATGAAGTGGAGCAGCGTGAAATGAAATGGGTTGCTCAAGAACATAACACACCACTTGTTCTGGGAATCGAGCCCAGGCCACTGAAATACTTCAGAATGAAACAGAAGCTGATAAAAATATGAAAACACATCATAATACTGAGAGTTTTGTATAAATATTTATATAATTATATAAATATTTGATGTTAAGTATCTGTACTACATTATAACGTTATAAATATTACGATAAAGAGTAACTTATACGATAGTGTGACAACTGGAGTAAACTGCATTCTGTGAAAGAGAGTAGAAGGTATATATCACTGTGAATCGAAAATCTATCCGTTTATGAAATGCAGCAGTATCATATGAAATATAATATCGCATACTGTAATCTATATAATATATTTATATTATGATGTGTTATATAAAATATAAATACCACAGAGTAGCACTATGAAATGTAAATATGATCTTTATATGGAACCTGCGCTATATTATCAAACAATATGTGGTTGAAAAACGGAAAGTGCCATATTGTTTAGTATTTGTACATAGTGTTGTTCTTACTCTTCGCTTCTAATCCTCATTCTCCATCTGTCTTACTTCTCACTCCCTATAATCTGCATCTCACCACTTTCCATAGTCAGTTTCTCATATTTTTAATTCTTCAAACTCTCCCCCACCTCTCTCTCTCTCTCTCTCTCTCTCTCTCTCTCTCTCTCTCTCTAAGAATGAGGAAAATACCTCGGGAGTTCATCCTTCATGCTGAATATACATATACCGTTGAGTTTCACATGCGTAATATAATGACTTGAAGATGTTTAATTAACTGAGACTATCTATGCAATTAAAAGACAAAATATCCCTTTAGAGGTGTTTAGAATCTAAAAACAATATGCAAGAGAGATAATTTCAATCGTATCCCGTAAAAAAAAATTGGGAAAATAAAGAGTGGATATTGTCTTTTGGACCAACTGATGAAAACAAAGGACATGTTTCGATCTAGCTAGATCACATCAGCAAAGTATACTCACTGCAGTTCACTAGAATTAGAGTAATAAGTATATAGAGAGATAGAGAGAATATTGTGATACTGGTTATAAACATCAACAACGTGACTGAGGGAAAATACCTCACGCGATCGTATACACGCGCACGCACATACACACACACACACATACACACACACACACACATGTGTATGGGCGTAAGTGTGTAAGTGTAATCGTAAGTCTTTACTGGCACTAAAGCAAGAGTGTCTTTTTAAGGAGAGGGAGAAACGAGATGCTTACAGTATGGGGAACGGAAATGCTTTCAGCCTGAAACTGATATTACATTGCAGTATCTGCCTGCCAGAAACTCGCGTTTTGCTTTTCAGCACTTGCAACATGTATCCAGTATTCCTTAGTAGCAAAATTAATATTTAATTAAAGTAGCCAATAGAAAGATCTCAGATGGAGCAAACAATTAGCAGCTTTCCGCCTTTAATGTCTTCTTTTGCAGCAATCACGATATCTGACAACGAAGCCTACAGCCGTCAGTTCGTATCCTGCCACATAGCTGTACAGTCTGTGACCAACACGCTTTGTTCTCAAACGACTCGATCCATTTAGCTATAACGTGAGACTTAGTGCTCTTAGCAACGCTCTATTAGCTACAAACAGCAACCAAATTTCTTCAAAATCATACCGTCTAAAAAAGAAAGAATCAGTAATTAATGTAATCATAGATATAAGACTGAATTGCATTTCATCACATGTCTGCTCAGTTAATGCTGACCTGGCTCTAAGATCAACAGCAGTAACAGCAGCACTTTAAATTTGCCCGGTATCTCGTTAGTCTGAAATGCTGACTTGAACTTCTGTGATTAATGCACGATAATCAATCAGTTCTCCCTGGTTGATATTTGCCAAGATACGCTATATGAAGACAATAGCAGTTGTTGTGGGTGTTCACAAAATAGATATTATTTAAAATTATTTATCTTTAATAGATGATTCAAAACTATATATTATTATATTATTATCCTCCATGTCATAGGATGTTAATGGGTAAAAACTGAGACTTTTCCATTAGCTGATTTATTAATGAATTCATTTATTTATTGATTTATCTCACATTTAATTATTAACATTAAAAATAGTGTGGAATTCTGGATGAATATGGTGAGAATTGTAGAAGCAAAATGCGAGCTTCTAGAATTGTAAAGCAAGAATTGTAAAAGCAAAATGCGATGTCAGTTTCCGGTTAAAATAATTTCCTTATACCATCACTACGAAAGTTTGATTTCTTAAAACATGATGCGTTTGTGTCGGTGCCAGGTAAATACACAAACGCACGCGCGCGCACACACGCACACACATATGTATAATATATATATATATATGTATATATATATATATACACACACACACACACACATTTATATACATACGCACATATATATATATATATGTATAAGATAAATTTAATATAGTTAGTCTACAGTTGATAACGCCTACGCCATAGAAAGTATACAGATGTAAATGCATCTTGTTATTCTCTTCACTCCCTAGAAAATAAAATAAAATTATCCTTTCATGTTTCATGACTGGTTGGCCATACTTCAGAGGATAAAGTGACTTTTATCCTTTTACTCACGGATAAAACTTGATAGGAATCTCTATTTAAGCCAAACGCATTCCAAAAGCTATGCTAGTTTGCTTCCGTTTATTAGTCCTTTGTTTATTTTCCACGGCGTAGACATTATAAAGTGCAGGCTGACTAAACTAAGTCTATTTTATATCTTCTGATACACACTGACTGTGCAAATAATATCCATTAATTATGTAACCATGCCACCACAACTACTTGAAAAAGATCATGTCACAATTCTTCTTTCCAAAACGATATATAAAAAAATAACTGCATTGTCTATATATTTAACAAAAATACTAGGAGTGGCTGCTGTTATTGGAGTTACCACTCTTACATACAGTTTATAAATAGTTACATACAGTTCATAAATAGTCAACAACTCTTGGGGGAAATTCTTTGTTTTCTAACTGCAAGGATAATCTCAGTTAGTTGAAGTTTTTTTATTACATATGTTTGTTTTTACTGTGGTTCCCTGCACACAAACGCATATACAGATGACAGACATTTAAAGTAAAACAAATTATTAAAGTACATTGTGTTTTTAGTCTCCCTCTCTCCCTTCCTCCCTCCCTCTCTCTTTCTCTGTCTTTATGTATATGCATATGTATTAAGTATATGTATACACACATACATACGTATGTATGTATGTATGTATGTATGTATGTATGTATATATATATATATATATATATATATATATATATATATAT
>NC_068982.1:166898844-166899796 GCF_001194135.2 Octopus bimaculoides
TATATATATTAGGTGCCAGAAGTTTTGAAGCTTTTTCAAGAGACATTAATTTCAAAGAAATACAAAACTTTAATGTCCTTCAATGTAGGATCCTCTGACTTCACTGCCCCGGTTGCAGTCCTTCACCCACTTTGCGAAGGCCCAATGGAAGGCCTCCAGATTGATGGCTCTGGGACCCTTGTCACAGCTTCCTTCATCTTCAAAACGACTGCCCGTGAGGTTCTCTTTCAGCCTGGAGAACAATCAAAATTCACAGAAAGCAAAATCTGGAGGGTGACAAACAATTTTGATGCTCATTTTCGTCAAGCAGTTGGCTATCAGGATACTCGTCACTGACCATTCCGGGGACAAACTTTGCACAAATTTTGCTCTTCATGAAGAGTTCTGTGTACAGTTGCCACACCAACTCTAGACTGTAAGCTTATTGTCTTTATTGAAATACGATGGGACGTCATCAGGAAAATTGTGATTTTTCTCTATCAGCTCTGATGTTCCGAGGTCCATCTCCCTCCCACACCTCTCTTCGTCTCTCACCACCTCTCTACCATCCTTGAAACACTTATGCCAGTGAAAAACAGATGCTCGGTTCATACAAGTTACTTCATATGCGGTCTGGACCATTTCATAAGTTTCGGTAGCGTTTTTGCCCAGTTTAACACGAAACTTTATTGTCTAGCGAGCTTCCAACTCGTCTTCATGTCCCGACCGCATTCTGAAAACTAGTTAGTTGTAACAAGCAGTGTTGCAGTGTTTAGTACAGTGTATTCAAAGTTCTGTTACAGCCGTCTCCTTCAATCTGGAATAACAAAACTTGGCAGGTCAGCTAACTGGACGTATAGTAATGATATACGAAAATTACAATAATCTACGACAGTTATAAATGTCTCTTCTAAAAAAGAATCTCAAAACTTATTGGAATTAACCTCGTGTGAGTGTATATATATATATATAT
>NC_068982.1:166900257-166901235 GCF_001194135.2 Octopus bimaculoides
ATATATATATATATATATATATATATATATATATATACATATATATATATATATATACATACATACGTACATACATACACACATATACACAAACACACACACATATGTATCCAAAATATAAGGAGTGAAACAGATAGAATACAGGCTACAGTTGTTTCATAACAAGCTGAACTACGTTACATAAGAATTAACGAATACAACGCAGCTTAGCTAATCTTCAGAAGAATAGCAATTTTGGCTTCAATTTTTTTCTTATCGTCGACCCAAATAACAGCACGATCTAAGTGTTACGAAAAGGTCCTTAAAAACTTAACATCACAGGGGAAAGGGTAATGTTTTTGCTTTTACAACTCGGTATATTGTGTCATACTATGTTGTTGTTGTTGCTGTTGTTGGCTCTTGCGTTAAGTATCCATTTGAATCTGGTAAAACTAGTCAGCTATCTTAGAGAAACGAATGCAGTCTTTTGATGGGAAAAGGAGCCTCATGGTATCTACACTAAGCGCATACAATATTTATTTATGCATGTATGTATGCATGCATGCATTGTTAGGTAGTTGAATTCTTTTTCTGAAAGCCCTAACTTTTACAAACTGTCACTAAGGTATTTACTCACAAAACCAGGTGCACCAAATTACTAATTATATCAAAATGTGAATTTATAGTTTTGGTATAGAAGCGGAATACTTCGAAGCAGTTGTCCATAGTGATGCTCTTTCTTTTTAATTCTAGAAGAGATATTCACATTAGCACAGCAGCTGGCCTCTTTGACGGTACATCCTTTTTTCTTGTTTGTCCCAAACAACGATATCTGGCCTCTTATGTTAATACACGGCAGATTTTTTGGTGGGAATCTTCTACCAATATACCTTGCGTGAATATTTGTATGTATGTATGTATGTATGTATGTATGTATGTATGTATGTATGCATGCATGTATGTATGTGTGTATGTATATATATATACATGTGTGTGTGT
>NC_068982.1:166901350-166902416 GCF_001194135.2 Octopus bimaculoides
CTTGCGTGAATATTTGTATGTATGTATGTATGTATGTATGTATGTATGTATGTATGTATGTATGCATGCATGTATGTATGTGTGTATGTATATATATATACATGTGTGTGTGTGTGTGTGTGTGTGTGTGTGTGTGTGTGTTTATGTGTGTGTGTGTGTGTGTTTATGTACATATGTTTATGCATATATTTATTTGTATTTTCTATACTTTTCTTCGTTTCGGCCTCCGAACTGTGGCCATACTGCATATATTTATGTATGTATATGTATATATATTTGCCTATGTGTATACCTAACCCAAGAGTTTGTAAGAATCAGAGTCAAGATTATATAACACCGATTTTGTCTGCGTTTACAAGAATCCAAGATCCGTGTACCTTATATAATCTTGACATTGAGTTGACATTGGATTTTGCAAAACACTTTTTAATCAGGAACTTTGCAGAGGCTATGAATAAACATCTGTATTTAATTTTAATAGTTTTAATTTAAGGGGACGAAATATTATTACTAAACTTGAGTTAGAAAATAGAATGAAGTCTTATTTATCTACAATACCTCACGTGAACCTAAAAGATTACAATCCTAATCTTGCAAGTAAGCTTACAGTTAAGCTTACCTGCCCGTCGAAGACGGACGTGGGAAGGATAAGTAAAACAAATAATCGATCGTAGAATTCAACTATAGACAAATTCTTTCGAAGTAATCGATTGGTTTAAGGACATACATAATAAAGTATTTACTAAACTTATAAATTTTTTTAATTATAATTCTTCCATGACTTCCATCCTCCGCAACAAAGCTCTTATTTTTGCTATGAAAATTCACAAAAATTTAGGCAAAGTAAAGAATACGATTTCAGAGGCTAAGAGAACGATTATTGATTCGCTGGCAAATACTGAACTAGGAAAGTTAAGCACAACTTTGATATAACCATTGGATCGAGTGACGAGGCACAAGTTCCTGAGGTGGTGAGTATTCATATTTTACACTGTATAAAAGCGTTCCCAGAAAAGAGGGTGGTCTTCACAAAGGTGACCACCCGCATTTCATTTTATATATATAT
>NC_068982.1:166903618-166911765 GCF_001194135.2 Octopus bimaculoides
ATGTATATATATATATATATATATATCATGTGACCGAATAGACTATCAGATGTTACCCATCTCTGGTCACAATGCGCTTTGCATCGGTTTATCCTATGAATGACGCCACTTAGCAGGCTAGGAGAGTAGGCCAACGTTCCCCACCTCTGATTGAAAGTGGGACTGGAACAATGTGGAATGAAGTGTTTTGCTCAAGAACGCAACGCGCTGTCTGGTCTGGGAATCGAACCCACGATCTAGCGATTGTGGGTGTAAGAGCCTAACCACTAGACCATGCGCCTGCATTATGTGCGTGGGTGTGTGTGTGTTTGTGTGTGTGCGTGTGTGTGCGTGTGTGTGTGTACGTGTGTGTTTGTGTGTGTGTGTGTGTGTGTGTGTGTATGTACAATCCTATATTTTCTTTTTATGCAGAACGATATAGTGTGGTTTCAAAAAGATTTGGCTGCTAACTCTAGCAGGGAGCAATTATATGATGACTCCGTTGTTCGCTCGTACCATTAATATTGGTGGTGGCAGTGGTGCTGGTGAGTTGTGGCTGCTGTGATGCGGATGGTGATGATGTTACTATTGTCATGAGTATTAAGTCCCCCAATCAAAACATTGCCGCCGTCAAATGATGTTTTAACCAAATGAAACGTTCATCTTCTGAAATAAATAATAGTTGCATATTTAAATATTGACTTGGTAGGTGGAGAAACATTAGATCTGAAGCTGTGACATGACGTCCGCGGCTTTCCCAAGAGTGGGATTAGTTATTGGTATCTTAACGAAAACAATCCCCTGCAGGGAATTGCAGATTTGCCACCGGGTTTGTATGGCCATATTGTCAAAATAATACAGTAGTAGTAGTATTAGTAGTAGTAGTAGTAGTAGTGGTAGTAGTAGTAGTAGTAGTGGTGGTTGTTGTTGTTGTTGTTGTTACACTATCAGTATCTATGCAAGTAGAGCAATGTCTTGCTGTTTAAAAATTTTTACACTTGTGATTGTTGAAGTGGTCGTGTAGGATATTTGTATCATACTTTTTACTATATGTATGTGATATGATGTTGTTGTTTTTTTTTAAACCCAAAATCAAGGGATTAATTAGACTTATGAGCAAAAGGGTTTCTGCCAAGACCATACTGTATCGCTGTTGCGAGCATAGCGTACCAATGACTACGTTGCGCAATGAGTTCTTTCCATTTTTAAAAATGGTGAGATTTTAGGAAGATTTGGTAGCTATTTCTTCAACAGGTCTACTGGGGGGTGCCTCGCTGGTGTTCCATGTTTATGTTGAGTGTAATGTACTTTTTCTTTTGTATTTTGTATTTTGTTCTTTTGTGATTTGGATAAGAAGAGAAATGATAAATTTGGTAGCAGATAATTTTGTGCAATTGTTTAAAGTTAGCTTTCTATGTGACTGATGTAGGGTTGGATGCCTTGGGAATTATAATGTTCTACTTAGGAAATTACATTTATTTTTCATGGGAGTCTAGGGGAAGCCATCTAAGTTAAACAGAGTGTGTGAGGATAAATCATTGAGGTATTCAATTCACGAAATATCGAAGTCTACTATACTTAAATTAGTATATTGTTCTACGGATATGTTTAATATTTTCGATGTTGTTGTTGTTGTTGTTGTTATTATTATTATTATTATTCCGGTCACTACTTGGAATCGAACTCGGAATCTTGGAGTTAGTAGCCCGCGCTCTTAACTACTACGCCATATGCCCACGAGCATATGGCGTAGTGGTTAACAACAAACAAGATGAGGACAAATATCCGTCAAATGTAAATAATGTAAATGATTCTTCATCTCTTAAGTATAGAACTGAAATGCCCTTTATCATCGGTTAGGGCTGACCTAAGACTAAACAACAGCAACAACGACGGTGAATTATACTATCCAAAGCACCAACTTAGAAATTGGAGAACATGACCATTGTGAAAGTTAAGTGTTGGACATGGATATACTGTATTTTTCGGTAATAATATATAAAATGCTAAACTCTTAGTCGTTGTACCTTATGGATTCAACCATTTCCCAAATCATTAATCATCTAAATAACACTTCTTTACGAAGTACACTAATCCCTCGCCATATCGCGGTTCACCTATCACGGTTCACCTATCACGGTTCACCTATCACGGTTCACCTATCGTGGTTTATTATTTAAGCTTACGTCGATTCCTCCGTGGTGTTGCTTTACATTTATAATAAAATAAATACAAATTATAAAAATAATTAAAAAGAATATACAGTACAGTACTGTTTCTACTTCGCGGATTTTCACCTATCGCGGGGAGGGATTTTGGAACGTAACACCCGCGATAGTCGAGGTATTAGTGCATTGTGCATCTGTATTTCTATCTTCTTAGTGAGGGCTTTAGTGATTGATTTGAGAAATGCGTTTGAGAAGGCAGTTTGCTTATTGCTGGAGTATATTACTTGAGGTTATTATGACATGTGGTAAGGTATAACCGTTGTTTTAGTTGATATGTTTCAATATAGTGTTTTATTGCTTGTTTTAAATATTTTCTGAGATGTAAATAATGTTTGCCAGCTTCCTCTTTGCTTTGGTTTATTTATTTGATATTTTGCTACTTCAGTATTTTGATTCCGGGATTTATTTTCATGGTTTGAGGTGGTGGCGTGTTTTATTTTGCCTAAGTTGGATATTTCATATGTATAACAGGAGCTGTACAGTTACTTTTTAATTCTATTTATCTATTTGTTTTATGTGTTGTAGGAAATGATTTGGAGGAACTCTTACAGTTATATCGCTGTGTTTATGTATCTATGTTGGGTGTTAAAATGTGTGTGTAGAATGTTTACATATTTTAAGGCGGCGAGCTGGCAGAACCCTTAGCGCACCAGGCAAAATGCTCAGCGGCCTGTCGTCCATCCTTACGTTCTGAGTTGAAATTTCAAGGAGGTTGACTTTGACTTTCATCCTTTCAGAGTCGATTAAATAAGTACCAGTTACGAACTGGGGTCGAGGTAATCGACTTACAACCTCCAGCCTTGTGCCTATTGTAGAAAAGATTATATTAACACGTTTCGTATTAGTGATTTTTATATTTAATTTTTTACTTTTCTTGTGTTAATCTAGTATGTTGCTTTGTCGATTCCTCTGTGGTGTTGTTTTGCATTTATAATAAAATAAATATATACAAATCATAAAAATAATTTTATAAATATACAGTACAGTACTGTTTCTACTTCGCGGATTTTCATCTATCGCGGGGAGGGGTTTTGGAACGTAACACCCGCGATAGTCGAGAGATTACCTTATTGTGCATCTGTATCAGGGACGTTCTGTCTAGATAGGCAAAGTAGGCAGTGCCTACCTTGGATAAAATAGATCGATAGCAATATTTTCTTTTCATTGTAAAATATTCACCTAATTCAATAAAATCATGAAGGTTACTCTGATTACTATGTATAAAATGCAAAATATTTTTTTATAGATTAGGCAGGCATAGTTCACCCCTGCTTTTCAATCTCAATATTTAAGCTACGCATAATACTACTGTAGTACACTTGCCGCGTACATTCCTACAACAACGTTTTCTTTACGTATTATAAAGGCAGAAGTAAATCTGCCTACAACTCAGTCGCGCGCTTGTTTCGCTTATTTTTTTGTGTTTTACTACTTAAAGGCCACCAACTGCCTACCCTGAGTAATTACTGACGGCACGTGCCTGACCTGTATTTCTATCTTCTTAGAGAGAGCTTTACTGATTGATTTGAGTGTTCAAGTATTGTTGGAGTCTCCATGTAACGGATGCATATTATCTTAGTTATAAGATCCAAATTATAGTTTTACCTATTATACATTATTAGGGATAATGTATGGGATTTAGGGATTTATTATGGGTTCAGGTGTTGGTTTCTTTATAGTAACGTTGTGGGTTCGCTTCATGGACCAGGTTGCTGCATTGCGTCCTTGTGCAAGGTACCTTATTTCATGTTGTTACGGTAGCAGTGGGCGGGAGGCAACTTTGCGACAAACTTATATACCGTGTAGAGGGAAAATCCTGATTGTTAATGTCTTGAGCACCCCGATCCTATCTTGATAGGACTTCTGTATGGGCGACTTGTGTGCCAGACTTGTGTGCCAGACTTGTGTGCCAGACTTGTGTGCCAGACTTGTGCGCCAGAAGTAGTTTTCAAAATTTCGATTGGGAAATTTTTCGATTCAAGGTGCACCTCTCTCTGGCCGGCCAACTGAGATTAACTACGACAAAATGGAGTTTGTTGACACCAACCCCCACTTTATACACTAGAAGTGTCCAGCACTTGCTAATTGTAAGTGTATCTTTCGTCACGACAATGCCAGAACGTGGCAGAAGTTACTGGGGCTTGGCCAAGTTTTGTCGCACCCTTCATATTCACCCGATATTGCGCCTTCTAATTTCCACACGCTTCGGTCTCTTCAGAATTCATTGAATAGACAATCCTTCAACACCGAAGAAGGTGTCAAAATTTACCTTGAAGAGTTTTTCACCAGTAAAGACAGAACATTCTTTGAGCAGAGAATAATAGATTTACTCACAAGATGTCAGAAAATACTCGAAGCAGTACTTATACCATTGATTGAATAAATCGCTTGGTGTTTAAAATTTGTATCTTATCTTCGTTAGAAAATAAAACCGAACGGATTTATTGGCCAACTCTGTATGTATCTTTGTATGTATGCATGTATGTATGTATGTATGTATGTATGTATGTATCTATCTATCTATCTATCTATCTATCTATCTATTTATCTATCTATTTCGCAAGACTTCCCTACGCCATTTATGCTTTCTATCGAGGAAGCTCTCTCTCTATTCTCTCCTAAATACCACCGACACAACTGCCAGTAAAAGTACCACAACCACCGATTTCAATTTTATGAGTTCACTTGCACCCAGCTTTGAGTTTACGTGTTACACGTTCATATGAGTGAATGCAAGTCAATGGAAGAGAGCGTGATGTCTTAGACATAGACACCAATCTCTTTGGGGGGGGGGGGAATATATTCGCCCATGTGCACGTGCGCACGTAGACCACAAACCATTCGCATATAAACTTCACATACACATGATCACACACACATACACCATGCAAGGATGTGCATAAACGCAAACATACGCAAAATATATACAAAGAACGAAAGGCAGAGACATATGTGTGTGTGTATACGAGAGAAAGAGGGAGGGAGGGGAGAGATATGCGAAAGGGCGAGAGATGTGAACGTGTGGAAAAAATGTGTTTATATGTGGAGCACGGTAGAGTATTAGCCTGACTCCATCAAGTTGTATATACCATAAAATAAACACAATACTAAGGTTACATTCTGCTCAACACCGACACACGCACAAACACACGTATGCACACATACATACACACACACAAACATACATACATATATGTGTTTACAAGTATGCCTGTATAATAAATAAATAAATAAATAAATATATATATATATATATATATATATATATATACTTATATAAGCAGTTTTAGGCCGACGTCATCAAAAACACGACAGTCTATATATTTTACTGGTTTATATGATATAGGAGGAAAAGTTGAAGAGGCAGTGAAAGTATATTCAAGTGTACATAATGCATGTACGCGCATGTGTGTCTGAGAAAAAGAGAGAGAGAGAGAGAGAGAGAGAGAGAGGGAGGGAGATTGAGAAAGATAGGGAGGGATACAGAGGGAGAGAGAGAGGGGTGATAGAGAGTGAGAGAACGTCTACACAAGTTTGTGAATGTAGATCTTTATATACTTTTTATTTATTTTGGGGGTTTTAAGTTGCAATCCTAGACTACCGCTGACTATTAAATCTGCATTGAGTGCCGTAAGAAAGACACATACAAAGAAAACTTATATCAACACATTGAAGCACTCATGCTCAAACACATACACACAAACATGCCAACATACATACATACATACATACATACATACATACATACATACATACATACATACATAAACGTACGTTCATATACGCTAACATCAGCTGTTTAAGTTCTGTTGATCATATAAAATAACCTACCGATGATGCAAAATATGATGACTATTTCAGTTCGGATGGTTTAGATTCAAATTTCAATCTTAAATATTCACCAGAGGAATTTTCTGTACACTTATATAACATTTTGTCTTTCTGTTGATGTTGTTCAGAATTAGGACGTTTCTGAAGTTCTCGGAGCGATAAAATGTTCACATTACCGTTTAAAGATAGAATGACAGATTTCATTTAAACGACTATTTTTTCTATTCAAATTTGAAAGATTTTACTTGTTATAATCCAATTTTGACTTTATCATTTATCCCCCTCAAGTTCGCTAAAAGAGAAATTGATATAGCTTAAATAGATGGCAGAATGGACTAAACAGAACAGGAGGAGATACGTGGAATGGAGAGTTGCTGAAGAGGTCACAGGAGGTGTGACGGGAGATTTTGAGGCAGAGGATAGTAAAATAAGAGTAATAAATCTGAAGGTAGAGTCGATTGTTATAGATTAAATAGATGAAAGTGACAAGGAAAGTTCAAATGAAAGGGTTTGCTTTGAATATGCAACTGTAGATTGACGGAAGAGGACAGGGCGAGGGGATTTGCTCTAGTGGTCAAGGGAACCGTAGTTTTGTAGGATCTCCACATGCAGCCATCGGAGGTGTGTCCCCTCCACTTCTGGGAATCTATCTTTTGTTTGAGTTTTTTGTTTGTTTCTTCCTTTTTTTTTACTGTTTATGTAACCCCCACATTGTATTGCTCTGTACCACTTTAGCATGCCCGGCATGCTAACGATTCTGCCAGCAAACCGCCTTAGATTGAATAAATATTGCGAGGCATTTTATTCAACCCGCTCACGGTTCTGCCAATTGATGTAAATGCTGTTCAACACTCGATTTGAATATTTGGCGAATATCTGCGATCATCCTGGTCGTGTAACGGAGTCTGATGTCGATAAACTCTGTTTTATTGCAGTTAATCTCAGCTGGCCGGCTAGAGTGAGGCCCGGAAAAAACGTTTACACACACTCACAGACGCGCGCACACACACACACATTTATGACTACACCAGCGACTACGAGTACCTCGACTACTTCTGATGTTACAATTACAGCCATCACTGAAATCATGACTATAAAAGCGGTGATTGTAAAAGGCTATCATTTATGGTCGTAAATTCTATGACAGGGACTCTCAGCCATTTTTTTTTATTTATGGAACCCTTTGATTATTATTTTATTCCGGTGGACCCCCTATAGCCATTCGATGTCTAAAGGTTAGTTGTATGGATACTTCTTTCAAAATCCCTATTTGTTTTTCACACACTCACTTCCATAGGTTGAACTATGTAAAATGAGAAAGAAACCTTGTCGTTTCTTGCAATACATACCAATATATACATTTAAAGCAAAAGTTTTCAGGGGGGGGGGCCTTAAAATATTATTTTGGGATCGTATACTATTGTGGATAGTTTACTATTTTGTTGTGTGGACGACCCAAAATCTTATATGAACTCTCGGGGGCCATATGGACCCCTGTTGAAAACCACTGTTCTATGACATTCTCCTCTCAAAGACACGATAATCTGTGACACGTGACATAACTATCTCGCGTTGGGATTCAAACAAATCGACTGAGAGGATGACGTAAAGTGACGTCTTCAGCACAAACGTTGTCCTCGTCACACCCAAACAGTGTCACCTTATCACATTCTTCAGCATTTTCGGAAACATCTGTAAAGAATTTTAACTCGTTCCTGTCACCCCTTCCGTCTCCTTTACCTTCCAGTTTCCTTAACCCATCGACTCCCATACTCTTCTCCCCCACTTTACCTTCCCTTTCTTGTTTCCTTTATCATCCACCCTACTCCTCATACTATTACTGCCGCTTACTACTACTACTACTACTACTACAAAGCGAATCATACAGATGGGAGTTATAAAACATGTTGAGATGTACATACATACATACATACATGCATACATACATTGAAGGGGCGGAGGGAGAGTGCTGGGTCGAGATGATACTAGACTCCATGTGAAGGAGGTCAGCTCTGATTGCGAAGACCTACCAACAAACGAGTTTTGGCCGTGGTCATCACATCTATCTATCTCTCTCTCTCTCTCTCTCTCTCTCTATATATATATATA
>NC_068982.1:166912050-166915746 GCF_001194135.2 Octopus bimaculoides
ATATATATATATATATATAACGTGGATATTTTATTAGAACTCTGAATATTCCAGTATTCGTCTTGAGAGGTCCTTTCATATGGACACACACTGCATAAAAGCGTACATATTTGTATTATTGGCAAACGAGAATCGTCTGCTATGGGCGCCGGAACTTCCAGAACACTTGATTTCAACGTACTGCGCCTCGTCGGTAACAGCTGCCCGCTCACCGCATACCAGTCAAATTTTACTAATAATTATGTTTTAAAAACCCGTCGCTGACCGTGAGATTTGGCTGGTATTGAGTCAGTGGACATCTGTTACTGAAGAGACGCAGTACGTCGATATCACGTCAGTTCCGGCTCCCATAGCATGAAAATAAAAATTTAAAATGTCTGAATGAATGATTATCCTCAAGGTACGAGTTAGACTGAAACCAACAAATTCTAGTTGAATAGTAAATTAAATAAATTTTTTAAAATCTTATTCAACTTTCATAGGCGACAAGGTAACAGCTTTGAAAAGGTCTCACGGTTCTTGTTCCAATTTTCTCTGCTCTGAGTTCAAACCCTGCCAAGGTTTTCTTTGCATTTCATCCTTTTAGGAACGATAGTAAAGTATCAATCTAAGATGATTGATTGGTAGAACTGTAAGAACTTGATGCCTTGTGCTATTTGTTCCGGGTTTTTGCGTTCTGAATTCAAATGCCGCCGCGGCCACCAGTCCTGAATGCACTATCTTCACTCCAAAAGAAATGCTTTTAAAATGTCATAAGAGTCTTGCTTAACAAGTGGTGATGAATAAATCTGAAGTGGATCTTCTATCAAAACAATTAAAACCCTTCTGAAAATCTCTTCTAATTAAGGCCTTTAATGAGATAATGTACGGCAGTGAAATCTAATGTTCAGTATCTAATCGCAAGTTTACGTAATTATAGAGTTAAAGAATGAAAATGTGTAACGTTTATGTCGTCCCAGAGACATTAGCAATATGAATAAAATAAATTAGCTCTAAGGAAGAATCGAAACCTTTTGTGCGGTTTTGTGCTTGCCATCCTCTACAACACGTGTAACAATAAAACCTGACACAAATGAAGGTTAATGGAGTGCGAGGGAGGCGGAACAAAGCAAGAAGCTGCTCAAATATGGCTGCTTCATTAAAGAGACATTGCGATGGTTTTCGGATATATATCTCAGAAAACGGCAGTGTGCCATCTTAACTGCAGCCCTCAAGCTGAAACTAGTAAAAGAAAATACACACGGACACACACGCAACCACACAAACACACATACACACACATTCACACACAAACACATACATACAAACACACGCACATACACGAACACACACACACAAACACATCCTCTACTAGAGCTATCATATAATATAAAAAGAAAGTCTAAAAAATACGCAGGAATACCTGCTGCAGGAAACTTAATCGTAAAGTAGCATAAAATCACAACCTTTAGTAATGAGAGGAATTATTTCCTAAGTGAATAATTCTGGTCAGAAAAGGCAAAAAAAAGACAGCTCGGAAAATCAATTAATTTTAATTAATTAAATATAGAATGTAGAGAGATACAGCAGTGTGGTGACAATTCTGGGTAGGTTTTGGTCTTACTAGACCTCCTCAGTAAAACCGTTGTTGTTGTTGTTGGCATCCGTCGCTTACGACGTCGAGGGTTCCAATTGATCCGATCAACGGAACAGCCTGCTCGTGAAATTAACGTGCAAGTGGCTGAGCACTCCACAGACACGTGTACCCTTAACGTAGTTCTCGGGGATATTCAGCGTGACACAGTGTGACAAGGCTGACCCTTTGAATTACAGGCACAACAGAAAGAGGAAGAAAGAGTGAGAGAAAGTTGTGGTGAAAGAGTACAGCAGGGTTCACCACCATCCCCTGCCGGAGCCTCGTGGAGCTTTAGATGTTTTCGCTCAATAAACATTCACAACGCCCGGTCTGGGAATCGAAACTGCGATCCTATGACCGCGAGTCTGCTGCCCTAACCACTGGGCCATTGCGCCTCCACTCAGTAAAACCGTAGCCTGAATGTTACTGCAGATCTTAGATGACTAGAAAAGCATACTGTTGTGAATCAACACAGGGTTGAGTGGCATGGTAAACTGAAATAATAAGTTTGCATAGTTGCTGTCTTACATTGTAACAATAAATCTTTTCAGATGCTTTCAAAAGAAAGTGTTCATCCCAGTTATTTTAGGAATTGTTACAGTATTTCACGGATGAGTGAAGTGACAAGCTTTCGGTTTATTTAATGAAATTCATGAAATAAGTTCGAGAGATAATGTACATTCTGACATTTCGCGCTTGGACTATCTTCGAATAAATGAGTAAAAAATTTTTAGTCCTCTCGTACTTTAGTTTTTTTCTTCTTTCCTTTACACTTACATTGTGTGCCTCGATTTGTTGTTGTTGTTGCGGTGGTGGTGGTTGTTGTGGTCGTGGTCATCGTCGTGGTCGTCGTCATCGTCGCCGTGATCGTGGTGGTGGTGGTGGTGGTGGTGGTGACTGCGGCAGCAGCGGCGGCGGTGGCGATGTGGTTTAGCACCAGGTCAACCTTGAACGAGTAATCCTATGATCCGATACGTTTCAACTGTTACCATCCTGTATTTGTGTATATCTAGGACATGTCTATCTAGGTTTTGTTGCAATTGCTGCTACTGCAACTGTTGCTGCTGCATCTGCTACTACTGCAGTTGCTGCTACTGCTGCTGCTGCTCCTGTCCCTGCTGCTGCTCTTGCTGTTGCTGTGGTTGATGTTCTTTAACTTAACATCAGGCGTGATCGAGTAGATCTTTGACCAAAAGGGTTCCCGCTCTGAGCATCCTTTATTTTATTTATCTGTGACTATATTATCCAATGTTCCCTTTTTTTAACACCAACTGGGCGTGGTTTGGCTGCTGTTTCTAGCAAGCTGAGTGACTACGTAAAGGCTATTTCATTCTCTTTGTTAATATGAATAGAAAAGGCTATCTCTGCTATTCAAGCGTTTCCCTTCGACGAGATCTTTCATACTTACATTTCTGTAACTAGTCGAGCATATATTTCCTGTTGAAACTTTAGATACTTCTTCCTCTGCATACTTTTCCATCTTAATATCCATTGATTGAAAATTTCATATCAACCACCAACGGATTGTTTATGTACGGATTCTTTATGTAACTGTATAGGGTTTTTCATAAACTATAATGCATAGGGTTTTTCATAAATTATGATACTCTAGACTGGAAAATTAACTTCCGGTAAGCCGACTTTAAAAAGCTGGTTTCGATTGTTTCTTATTTAGTTTACTTCACAACCCTTCACGTGCATAGCCCATGCTCTTCGATAGGTAAACCACATCATACCATTCATTTATACATTCTTTGAATTCAGTGAAACCAATTTCCAATTGATGAGTACCGTTGATAGTAGTTATGCAGAAGATAAATTTTAAAATATAATGCTATATTTCTGTGTTTCTTTTCTATTCTGTTTATCTAATTGGAAAATAAATGCTTAACGGAAGGACCATAACAAAAAACGATAAAACAGTAATGTTTTTTCGATCTGTAATTTCCGGTTACTTCTGTGCTACTGGTCTCTGCCAGCATATCCTTATCAGCATATCTCAACAACAACGACAGTTATTTGATGCTATTGATGATGATGATGATGATGATGATGATGATGATGATGATGATGATGATGAT
>NC_068982.1:166915896-166919953 GCF_001194135.2 Octopus bimaculoides
GGAGGAGGAGGAGGAGGAGGAGCATGTTGCAGTTGCCGCTGCTGTTTATTCCAAGGTCAGTTCTGATTGAGAAGACCTATGAACAGACATTCTATTCATGGCCATCCCGTTTTATATAGATAGATAGATAGATAGATAGATAGATAGATAGATAGATAGATAGATAGATAGATAGATAGATAGATATTTAAGGCGGTAAGGTGTAATTTAAGGGATATCAACCATTCTGTTACCCAACAACCTACGAATAAGAATAAAATAAAACTGATAAAAGATGTCATCCACTTTCTTTAGGGCAAATAGCACGAAACTTCGATGACTTGCAAAGGTATAATAAAAAGGTAGTCTACAAAAAATTATTGATTAAGTCTTCACTATAATGTTAACTTTAAAAAAAATAACTCGACATGAAAACAATAATTTATGCATGCGCGCACACCCACACACGCACTCACACAGATACACACACACACACACACACATATACACATATGTATATATATATATATATATATATATATATATATATTAGGGCAAAAGAAATCATTGAGACCTACGTAACTGAAATTTGTCGCAAGCCAGTTTGTAAAAGGAGGAATTGGGTGAGTATTAACTAGATGATTTGGGTTGGATAACCATTTGGTTTCCCTATTTCATTTCCTTTTTAGTTTTATTTATTTAGGCAAGTTGCTTCGTTTGTTTTTACACACGTGTGTCTATATGTATGCACGTGAGTGCAACTCTATGTATACTCATGTGAGTGTTTTTTTAAATATTCTAGCACACTAACCGCAAACTGCTTCCCTCTTGAATTCCATTCCCGACTGCATATTCCTCCAACTACAATAAACTTGAAACAGAACACCAGCTATTAAAAAAAGTCTTCAAACTGAGTTTAGTTTTTCTTTGCTGAGGTGTTTCCCCAATTCTTCTATAAAGGGTGTCTGGATGTTTCTGATGCAGCAAAACCGCATCAGTGGCTCGGTTGCAGCCGGTATGATGAAATTTTGACACCAAATAATAAATGCTTAAGTGCAGTTAGCATTCATTGATTGTTTTTGACTGGCTAATATAAGTCTTTCATGCAATAATTGTTTTAGTTACATCATATGGTTTCAGATCAAATGACTTATCTAGGAAGTACACCTCCGAAATTTTGGACATCAGTATTCCTAGATATATCATGCCCTTCATCAATGAAGCTTTCATGAAAGGAGTGGGATTGTAAAATAAAAATCGAATATAAACAGAATAACAATATTGTTCATTCTTCCTAACTTTGTAGATAATATATAAGATATATTATCACGGATCACAGTGCCTGTGAGGTCCGTAAGTGATCTCTCGCTCGACCTGCTTTAAATGACTGTCGAATACCCCTTAAATCACACTCTCCTTTAACAAAAATTAATAAGAGAATACATACTGGAAACCTAAATGTTTGAGAAAAAAGATGAAGTCACCACTGAATAAACAATAATAAATTACTTTTTATATCTTATTTTTTACTTGTTTCAATCATCGGACTTGGACCATGCTGGAGTACCGCTTTGAAAGGCTGAGTCGAACAAATCGACCGCGGTACTTACTTTTTAAGTCTGATGCTTATTCTAACTGTCTTTTGCCGAAATGCTAGTTTACGGGATTGTGAACAAATCAACATCGGTTGTCAAACGTTGGGGCGGAGACGAACTCGAATAAAAAGACACATACATATACAAAGAGCTTCCACACAGTTTCCGTCAACTGAATTCATTCACAAGGCATTAGTTGGCCCGGAGCTATAGTAGAAGACATTTGCCCAAAATGCTGCGCAGTGGAATTGGACCCGGAACCGCGTGGCTGCAAAGCTAAGCGAACTTATTAAAAAGATATTCCTTGTTGTGAGATAAGCTAAATATGAAAGTTAATTAATTTATTTATTTATTCATCTATTTATTTATTTATTTATTTAATGACAAAAGTTTTTCCATTCGGACATTTTTTTTTTTCTCTTTTAAAACGCCTTTGACAAATAACAAAACTTGAAACTTAGGTGGGTGCACTAACGTAGATAGGGCTGTTGCCTGCTCTGATCGGCACTTTGGGGTCTGCTGTAAGCAATATGTGTTTTTTGTGTGGTCCGAGGGCGGCAAGCAGAAGGGCCGCCCCGAGCGGTACACACTCTAGCTAGGCTTGTGGATTGGTGGATATCAAAATGATTTCTCCTACTTGCATTTTACATTCTGTAGTAATGAGAAGAAAATAACAAATCTAGACTTGTGGAGGCCTTAAACCATAGAAAGTTTGTTAAGAAATTACACAAGATCTCACAAAATTTTAAAAATACGTAACATATAAGCTTTTTAATTATCTTAAGGACTATTCGGTCTCTGAGATCCTAAGCTATAACTTGCTTGGTTTATGCTTAAATCTGTCACAGCTGTACTCAGAAATAGATTTAACCCTTTGTTCGGTTTAACACACTCACATGGGCTTTGGTGGTTTTACAAGAATCTACTATATTGCAAGCATTCAGATTAGAATTCTGGTCTGAGGATGACTCGGTATTGAGTTCTCCTTGTACTTCCTATTGTAGCAACCAATCTGTGGTTCTTCCTCCTTTGATCTACCCCCATTTCCGTTACCACCAATCATGGAAGTCACGCAAAAGGTCGTACTACTGCCTTATTTTATTTGACAAAACTATAACAGCTTTTTAAATTTCAAAATTGGAATTTTACCGAAGTTAGCATTTAACCTTGATTTCTTTGTCGTTGAGTATATTCATGTAGACGTGTTATGATAAAAAGGACCTGCAAAAACTATCATTTAAGAGACAGTTCGAAGGGGAAAAACCGGGAAAATGACATTAGGAAATGGAAGATTAGTAATATCTTCAAGTCCCAAAGGACAACGTGGAAGCCGAAAGGAGAGGAAATGCCAAACTAGCGATTATAAAATGTTGCACCAAATGCACTCATGGCCCGCCAGGATCTGAGACTGATGATGACTGTGAAGGGGTTGTTGATGATATCAATGATGGTAGTGATGGTGCTGCTGCTGCTGTTGTTGATGTTGCTGGTCATGGTGACGTTGGTGGTAGAGGTGGTTTTGATAGTGGCGATGGTGGTAGTGGTGTTTGTGATGGTAGAAATGGTGATGACATCACAATGACGATAAGGTTAATAGTGATAGTGATGATGATGATGATGATGATGATGATGATGATGATGATGATGATGATGATGGTGGTGGTGGTGGTGGTTGTGGTGGTGGTGGTGGTGGTGGTGATGGTGGCGGCCCAAATTTACGTGGCTTATTAATTGCACTAACTTCACCCAGTTGTCTTCTTGCCCAAGAGCACCTACAAATGACACAAACTAACGAATTATACGCTTTGAAGACAGACGCATACATACATACATACATACATACATACATACATACATACATACATACGTGCACGGATACAAGCATACACGGATACAAACATACAAACACGTGCATACACACGTGCATACATACATACATACATACATACATACATACACACATACATACATACATACATACATACATACAAACAAAGTATACAAACATGCATACATACATGCACACATACATACATACTTACATACATACATACATACACACATACACATACACGCAGACATATGCATGCAAAGTATCTTTAGAAAAATATTTTAAACTCTGCATAAACAGCAGAAATGTATGTTTTATTTCTTTCGTTTTTCTGGTACACACACACACACACACACACACCAAAAACAAGAAACAAAAATGACAACAGATTCAAAAGAAAAACATGAAAATTCTGCCCTTAACTAGATTTTCTTTAACTTTATAATTTGTTTTATAGTTTCTCTTTTTTCACAATTATATATTTAAAAATGTATAAATGGGTTTTTCGTTCAAATTTTATATTCTGAGGTTTGTTGATACTTTTTCAGGATTTTGATTTTTCTTGTTGTTTTCGTTGCTGTAGGTGGTAGTGATTGATGCTGTTAGTGGTACTGGCCTTGTTGTTGTTGCTGTTGTTGCTGGTTGTGGTTGT
>NC_068982.1:166919963-166920211 GCF_001194135.2 Octopus bimaculoides
GTGGTGGTGGTGGTGCTAATGGTGGTGGTGGTGGTTGTGGTGGTGGTGGTGGTGGTGGTGCTAATGGTGGTGGTGTTGTGTGTGGTGATGGTGATGGTGATAGTATTGGGGGGGATGATGGTGCTGTTGTAGTTGGTGATGCTATTGGTGGTGTCAGTGATGGTACTGGTGGTTCTGGTGATGCTTATGTTGCTGCTGTTGCTGTTGTTGTTGTTGTTGTTGTTGTATGTGGTGGTGGTGGTGGTGGT
>NC_068982.1:166920800-166924038 GCF_001194135.2 Octopus bimaculoides
GTGGTGGTGGTGGTGGTGGAGGTGGTGGTGATAGTGGTAGAGGTGGTGCTACTCCTGTTGATACAATTGTGGTATTTTGTTCTATATTTTGTAAACTGCTGAATATATGCAAATAGTAGATTTGTAATTTAATGCCAAGTGGCAACAACAACAGCAACAGAGTTAACGACAAAACAAAACAAAAAAAAATGTCAAGACTAAACAACAACAAGAACAACAAAAACAAATTGATAAACAATATTATCAGCCCGATCCAATGAGGGAGAAGGATTTGGTATCAATGGCCTTTAGTCATTTTGACTTCGTGGCATGTTAGAAATCAAATGGAACTGTAAAATAAAAAGGATAACTGCTTTAAAGTTTAAAAGTTAGGAAACAATGCACAAAAAACACCCCAAATGTTTCCTTAAGTTGTGCGCTTGTGCGCGCGCACATACATTGCAGTTAGCGCACAAATGAAAAATATGCGCACGCAAGGTTTTCAAGATGAAATCGAATTTTTTATTTATTTATTTATTCATTTAAAAAAAATTTTTTTGAAGATAGTTAATTGCATGGATGTGCACAAACTTTGCAAAGACACAAAATTTGCACACAAGCAAATTCCTGTACACACCCACATTGCACTAAACTATTGATTACTTAGCTTTTTTTTCCATATAAGATGCCGAATTGGTAGAGCCGTTAGAGTGCCGGATAGAAAGCCTCATGATATTTGTCCGACTCTCTGCATTCTAATTTCAAATTCCACCGAAGTCAAGTTTGGTTTTCGGGTATCATTTTAAAATGTATCAGTTAAATGCAGTTAGTTAATGGAATTGATAGAGCCTCGGAAGAATGCCTTGTGGTATCTGTTCTGACTCTGTGCGATCTGAGTTCAAATTTATCCCCGTCATAGAAAAACATTGATACTCTTGTCAAGCGTTGCGGCAGGTGCACAGTCTCCACAACTTGGAAACCCCAATGGAAGCATAGTTTGCTTCGTTCGATCAGAAGATCGATAGCTATCCCTTTGTTTTATTATTGTGTATGATTTAATTATGATTTTCAAGATATAATATGGATTTTCTGAAGCGTTGAAATAAATTTTTAAAGCTCTGCTATGTACCTAGAGACCGCTTGCGGTGCACTGTTTGAAAATCACTGTTTCTCGCTGTGTCGGGCGACTTGCGGGAAACCGCAGCCGAATTCCCTCAAACCACACCCAGCTGTCTTGAAAAGTAACTTCACATAAGGCAATGGGATAGACACGGCTGGAACGCCTTTGATTATATGTTAGCTATATCAAAGCCGAAAACTAAATAACAACATCTTTAGCTGCAGCTGCAACAAAATGCAATAAACATACCAGTAACAGCTGCATCAATATCAGCAACAATAACAGCAAAGCAAACTGTGCAATAACAACAGCAACGACAATAAATATAATTAAGTTGGGCTCTCAATCTCTTTATAACAAATCACAACAAACGAAAAATACCATATAAAATATATTGTGTTATCATAGGTTGCACGTAGACCTTATAGACCACGTACACCATGCAGCTAAAATATTCCAAATGAAAGATCACTTGAACATGCAGTACAGATATCATAGAAAACTTTAGAGTTTGTTGCAACAGCAACCTATGCTTCGTGCATGTCCTTGTCATACAACATGTTCAATCACTCGCAAACACCCTGACACATCAACAATACCCTAACGAAGAAAAATACTGCTACGCCATCTTAAGAATAATATCCTTCTAACTCAGTCCAGACAAACAGGGAAAGCACTCTACAGAGAGAGAGAGAGAGAGAGAGAGAGAGAGAGAGAGAGAGAGAGAGAGAGAGAGAGAGAGAGACAGACAGACAGACAGACAGACAGACAGACAGACAGAGACTGACAGACAGACAGACAGACAGACAAACAGACAGACAGACAGATAGAGACTGACAGAGATTGACAGAGACAGACAGACAGATAGAGTAATCAGCTGCATCTGATTAGTTTGTAACATTGTACAGTGATGCAATCCAGATGTTAATGCAGAGGTGCAGCAATTATTGCGACCTGATTTTGCATTAGCAATACCATCCCAAAATAGAAAGAGATAGACTAACTAGGAAGCTTCCACGTGGACATTCACCCTGCTAGAAATAGCAAACAAATTTTCATCAAACTGCATCCTACGGTGTTTAAAATCAGGACACATTAGATAATGTGCTTCTAAACTGACGTGCTTCTAGATCATGTCTGAGGACATTGACGGGATGGTCATGCTGGGGAAGCTTTTGATCATGGTCCTCTCAATCGAGCTAGTATGGCGCTAAACAACAAGGAACGAACTAAAACGTATTGGACGGTGTCAAAACTGCAACATGACCAGACGGCCCCATTACATATAATGAAAGAAACCCCTCCATGTTGGATGGGAACATGTGGTCTTCAGCTATGTGAAGTTGCAGAGAGCTGGCAGAATCGTTGGTACACCGGGAAAAAGTCCGTCTGTATGTTCTGAGTTCAAATTCTGCCGAGATCGATTTTGCCTTTCATCGTTTCGGGGTCGCTAAAATAAGTACCAGTTGAGTACTGGAGTCGATGTTACCGATTTATCTCATCCCCCAATATTGCTGGTCTTGTGCCAAAATTTGAAAGCGATATATTTGGAATTCTGAATCTGTATATACTGACTACTTATGTACCAAAGCCATTATGGTCAACGCTGACCTGCGACAAAACAATAATAACAGCAACAATAACGTTTACTGTAACGGTAAAAGAATAACGATGTCAGCAAAAGCAACACATATATGAGTGGCACGTATATTCATACATGCACTTGCACATCTATTCACTCACAAAATCTTTACATAAACGCACCAACGTATAGACACAAATGCAAATACATACACACATACACACAAGTATGCACACACAGACACACTCAGACACGCACACACATGCAGTTCACACGTACGCACTCGCAGACACATAGACACAAAGACACACAAACACACAGACACACAAACACACAGACACACAAACACACAGACACACAAACACACAGACACACACATAGTCTGGCGAAAACGAAACAAAAAAAGACACGAATAAACGTAATAAAGCAGACATGTGCCGGTGTAGACACGTATGTTGGAACGCACACATACAAACGTGAAAGTTTATATATGCATACACAAAAACATAAGAAAAATACATGTATACACGTGAACACAATTTCATTTTGAATAACCA
>NC_068982.1:166924048-166924622 GCF_001194135.2 Octopus bimaculoides
CGTGAACACAATTTCATTTTGAATAACCACATGCAATGAAAAGAAAAAATTCCTACATAGACTTATATCTATAAACATAAGCACAAATCTATATAAACTACATATATGTTACACATGGCGCACTCAAACTCTATTACAATTAAATGGCAATACATATATCTATGTATATGTGTATGTAAGTGAGTGAGGAGCGCGCATGTATGCGAGTATGCGTATATGTGCATAGTAAGTTTTAATTATCCATTTAATGGAAGTTTAATTTTCATTCTGTCATTTTTCCCCAGTTTCATGCTTGACAATCTTCCAGGCGACAGATGCATTGATATAAATGTGTGCCTGCCTGCCTGCTTGCCTCCCTGCCTGCCTGCGCGCGCTTGTGTGTTTGTGTGTGTGTGTGTGTGTGTGTGTGTGTGTGTGTGTGCTTGAAAAAAGATGTGAAGTCGAAAAGAGGAAAGATGAAAAGGAAAAAATGTGGAAGAGAATTGTTTTGTAAGACGAGAACGGTGGGACAAACACAACGGTGGATAGCGGAGGTTAACGGTGAGAAATTTTTAAACATTAGCACCGAATTTAT
>NC_068982.1:166924732-166929080 GCF_001194135.2 Octopus bimaculoides
ATATATATATATATATATATAAAATTGCGTTATCAGTGACCTCTCTCCTCTGGTTTTTCTCTCGTCCTCTCTCACTCTCCCTTTCTCTCTCTCATTTTCTTTTTCTTCCTCTCCCCCCTCTCTCTCTCATGCACACACTCAGTCACTCACACACACATACACACATATACAGCACATATAAGATGTCTATATGTGTGAGAGTTTTACGCGCGCTCCATGTATATAGTCATATGTGTGCATGCGTGTGAGTATACGCATGTATATGTGTATACATGAATGTATGGCTTGACTATATATGCGTCTATCTATTTATCTATCTACCTCTCTATCTGTCTGTCTGTTGTTTGTTTAGTCTATGCATTCACAATAATCCGCGGGATACTACGGAATAGGCTCTACGTAAGACACTTAACATAAGAGAAATAGTACCTAATCTATCTCAAGTTTAATCCTATTTTCTAAAACAAGGAAGAACATGTTGGATAACGTGGACCACGATAAACCGAAAAGAACGAGATGATCATGGCTAAATGCATTTCATTATAGATTCGCTGGGTTAAAGATTGATAAGAGGCAACACAACAACAATATAACCTCATTAGACATTTAGAAGGAGGCGCAATGGCCCAGTGGTTAGGGAAGCGGACGCGCGGTCGGAGGATCGCGGTTTCGATTCTCAGACCGGGCGTTGTGAGTGTTTATTGAGCGAAAACACTTAAGCTCCACGAGGCTCCGACAGGGGGGGGGGCGAACCCCTGTTGTACTCTTTCGCTCCAACTTTCTCTCACTCTTTCTTCCTGTTTCTTGAGTAACGCTGCGATGGACTGGCGTCCCGTCCAACTGGGGTGGGGGGGGGACACATACGCCATAGAAACCGGGAATCCAGGCCCATGAGCCTGGCTAGGCTTTGAAAGGGCGACAAGAACAAGACATTTAGAAAGCGGAGTCACATTATCGATGGCGAAAGTGATAGGAGGCGTTTGTGAACTTGAATTTTCAAAGCCTGAATTTTGCCCTCAGATTGGAGCGTTCGAAAGATTGTTCTATATTTTAAGAGTTCAATATCTTGGAATTGGGTGCCAAGAGGATGTGTGCAGATAACAAGAAACAACATATAACATCTTTCGTAATGCTGCTTTCTTACATATCTCTCAGCTCCCTTAGGCTTGTAGTTTGTGTGCTTTTGAAGTGTACTACTGCGTGGCTTAGTGGTTAAGGTATTCGACTCACGTAAGGTTGTGAGTTCAATTCCTGGCGACGCGTTTTGACCTTGATCAAGACACTATTTCACGTTGCTCAAGTCTACTCAGCTGGCAAAAATGAGTAGTATCTGTATTTCAAAGGGCCAGCCTTGTCACACTCTGTGTCACGCTCAATCTCCCTGAGAACTACGTTAAGGGCACACATGTCTGTCGAGTGTTCAGCCACTTGCACGTTAATTTCACGAGTAAGCTGTTCTGTTGCTCGGATCGACTGGAACCCTTATCGTCGTAACCGACGGAATGCCAGTTTTATATAATTCGGTATTTTGATTGATCAGCGTTGAATTCCGAATAATGTAGATATTACTCATTTTGAAAGAAACCGCCAGGAACACGCAAAATACACGTCAGAAATGGCAAGCTAGTTCTTTTCGGTATTCGTACAAGACTTTTGCCCGAATTTAGAACTGGACCAGTGGTTTTATCGGTTTTGGATCAACACGTTTACCTTCATAATTTCTATAGTCCTTTTGATATACGATCATATGCTTGTGTGGTGGTGAGTGTCTGAATCTCTGTGTGTATGCGTGTCCGTATATATATATATATATATATATATATATATATATATATATATATATATACATACAGTACATCGAGGGGATAATAATCCAGTCTGTATCCTCGTGAAGCTCATCTACTTATTCCAGTAATCAAATGTATGTATGTAAATGTTTTATTCTAAATGAGACAATCATACCCTTAAGTTGAGATTCCTGGCGTAACACACATTTAAAATGATACCACATATTCCAGTCTTTGTTTCATCATACTCATACATACATACATACATGAATGCACACACACACACACACACACACACATATATGTGTATGTGTGTGTGTGTGTGTAATAGAGCTGAGATTACTCGTTAAAATTTTGCGGGTATCACGTACAAATATGTATGTGTGTATACGCGTGTCAATATTACAATTTGTAAACGGGACTGGAAGATGAAGAGTATATTGTTTATTTAAAGTAATTTTTGCCTCACAACTCGAGTTTCACTCACACATTATATCTACTGTTGATGTCACGACTCCCAAATTGCTTACAATTTCTCTGCAGTCGGCTACCAACATAACTTCCGGAAGCTGCAGTTAGAGCCATCTCAGCGGATGGAAAAGCCGAGCGCTCAAATTACTTCTTATGCACACACACACATACACACACACACATATTAATTTAGTCTTGTCTGTCGAAACTGACATTTTTTTCATCAGGAAGGATTACATATGTACTGAGCACGTGGTTAGGTTACGTCAGTCGACTGAGCTCGGTCAATGAAATATGTGGCCTTGAACTAATCTAAGACATTGCAATATAGTTCTAAAGGCAAGTCCCCTCGTTAATCGCCTTTGTAAATATTTGAAGGTGTAAAGCCCCAGATTCAAATGTAGAACCAATGCAGCCTGTTTACCTATAGTTTAGCTTAAGACAATTGAAGTTTAAGAAATTAATTTCAATATTTTATTTTGCTTTGTGTGAAGATATCACACACTCACAAACCAGTGAGTAGTAAAAAAAAAAAGGATGCGTGCGCACACGCACACATTAATATATTCATAAGAATTGTAGGGCGGTGGAGCAATAAAAAATATATATAATGACATATTGATTTCAAATTTTGGCACAAGGCCAGCAATTTCGGAAAGAGGGTAAGTCGATTACATCGATCCCAGTGTTCAATTGGTACTTATTTTATCAACCCCGAAGGAATGAAAGGCAAAGTCGACCCCAGCAGAATTTGAATTCAGAAGATAAAGTCGGAAGACATATTAAGAGTATTTTTTCCGTCGCAGTAATGATTCTGCCAGTTTTCCGCCTTGATAGAATGACATTGAATACCGTAAGGCATTTAGTTCCATCCTGTTATGTTCTAAGTTCAAATCCGACCAAGAACAACTTTATCTCTCATCTCTCCCGAATAAATAAAATAAATAACTAGCATTCAATTGGTTATAGACCTCTTCTTGTACCAATGTTATAACTTATTATCTATTAGCACTATCACATTAATACAGATTGATGCCTTTCGGATGCGTTTTGCTGCATTTGTTGCAATAACCTGTCACCGTTCTTATAGATTTCTTTTGTTAGACGATCTTCTGCAATCCCTTCTTCGAGATATTTTAATAATTTTTGTATCCCCTCACAAAGGCATGACAATTATGAATTGTCGGTGATAGACAAGAGCATGGCTAGTGGCGTAATCTTCCAAGCGTTTGGTTACTTCTGTTCGGCACCGTAAGTTGTAAGCCGATAAGTTAAAAACAAACTTTTTCTAGAAAAATATAAAGAAGTCATTGCAAATGAGTGATATCAACCGACTTAACCATCAAAGGATTGTATAGGAGTTTTACAGATACCATTATTTACGGGACTGAAACATGCCTCGGCATATCCATAACTTTTGGGTTGAGGTGTATAAAATGAATAAAAGAAACAATATAGAAATAGACATCGAATGGAATTCAAATATGAAGTAGATTACTCAATACATGTAATATAATTTACTACTTATCCATATATCTGTTCATTCAGAATTTATCGTTCTTTTTTAATGTCGTTATCCAGAAATATTGATGGTTGCTGAGTAAGCCATGAGAGAGATTACATGACAACGACTAGCTATAAAAGTGTACAATTGCTTAATATTGGAGTAAGATATTTGTCAACAAAGATCTCATATAAAGCAGGCTAAGGATATCTATCACATGAAAAGCAAATACCACAGAAAAACGACAATCTAGAAAGGATGTAAAATACATAGAATTCCTTTGTAAAAACCAACTTGTACGTGACGTGTAGCTGTCGTGTGAGACATCCACAACGTAGTAAACACATCAAATACCTATCTTATACCACTATAGCAAATACAAATTAGGTTTTGTTTTTTGTTGTTTTTTTAAAAGAGAAATAATGAATTCAAGCTTAGATGTGTGCTGAATATATGAAAAAAAACCCGCCTGAATTGACTTTTTATCTGTGTATGTGTATTTACATAGTTATAATCCAGAATTTCAAGCCAGTATTTAAATTATATCTGTTGCTGCCACTCTTTCTTTATACATGTGTATTTTATA
>NC_068982.1:166931590-166933912 GCF_001194135.2 Octopus bimaculoides
TGGTAATACAGGAAGCTCAACATCAGAGAACAGTGAATTTACGAAAAAGAAAAAAGGAGGAGAAGAGGAGGAAAAAGATGAAAAAAGTGAAGAAAATACTAAGGAAAATACAAGTGAAAACAGTGAAAAGGAGGTCACTGAAGAAACAGAAGAAACAAAAGTAGATCTACTGAAGAAAATTGCCAAAAATAAAGTAACAGAAGAAAAACCAGACGATATTAAAGAAAGTGCGGTTGACCAATCGAAGGATCACCAAGAGAAAGAGGTGAGTGTTGTAAGTTTAGTTTTCAATAAAATCAACATCAACAACAATTACACTAACTGCAATAATTACTTTTGACAAGATACAGTCTATAAGTGCCAGTGATATGCATGTCCTGTGTATAATACCACAGTTGTTGTTTGGTATTTGATTGAGCAGACCTACAATCAAAGACATTCCAACTGAGATCCTCCTGTCCTCTTTTCATTTATCTGTGACTTTCCCTTTTTTAAGACAGCTAGGTGTGGCTTGAAGAATATCTGGGTGACATATCTGGCAGGCCGAACGCCCGCAAAGAGGCCTCCTCGTTTGCTCATTACGTAATATAGAAGAAGCTGATGAAAATTATCATAAGTTGCTGAGAAGGTCGAATAAGACCGAAACATTTCTAAGATTGTCTCTCTACTTACCAAAGAGCAGATCAAATTAATATCAGTCCTCAAGTTAATCTACATGCGCAATGTAATTTGAATTAATTAAACTGCGTGTGAAATACTAATTTTAATTGATTTAAATTTCAGTGTTATCGTTTTTCGCCTTAACCGGATTTGATTAACATGACTCAGTGAACCAATGGTTCCTCGCAGCAAAAGTAATTTCAAAGAATTTGAAACATTTAGTTTGCGACATCGTTTAAGCATTTACTGAAATTATAACACACTAATTTGGTTTCATATTTAGTAAAAAAAATAAATAAATGATTGTTTCTACTTAACAGTTGCAATAATTCCCCTTTATTTTTATTACTTAAGAAAATCATTTCAGTTTTCTCATACCGTTAATATCTTTCAGAAAGACAGGAACGCTATATTATCTGGCTTCTCTTTCTCTATGAATATCTATGGCTTTCTGGAGAGCAGAGACTAGATAGTGTATACCCCGTCTGTAGTAGTAGTAGTAGTAGTAGTAGTAGTAGTAGTAGTAGTAGTAGTAGTAGTAGTAGTAGTAGTAGTAGTAGTGTATGCCCCCATCTGTAATAACTCTAATAAAAGCAGAAAGAGGAAACGTCCATTTTGTAGGTTAAAGATTGTTGTAACTTCAAATCAATCAGATGAATGGCCTCCGAATGCGATCTAGGATATCTGTATGTGTGACAACATTATCCTCCTAGATGTAGAAGCAGTGCTCTACTGACGAAAACGTATTAAATCACCTTAAAATATTACCTACATATGAATGGTTTCATCTCGTTTGCATCTTAGAATAACCAGTTTTTCACGGTCTAGAAACCTTGAAATTTCTATTAAATCAGCTTGGATTTGATTTGACACGTTCACCCATGCGTTGCTTGGGAATCCCGTGGAAATTTGACTCTAAATCCGTAATATAAGATTTCAGCTTCCTTGTTCAACAGATTTCCGTTGTTCTAAACGAGGGAAATACGTCCGTTTATAGAAATCTGGTTCTAATTTCGGTAACCTATTCTGCGGGAAAAGATAGAAGATACAAATATAGAAACAATTTTACTGAAATAGAAACATAGCTGAACATTTATTGTATTTTAGAATATCAGAAAATAAATTCATCTGCAAATACTATTAAAGCAACGTCGGTCACTGTATAGGATTCTTGTGAAGAAAAACCTTAGAGAAAAATGTTGAAAGTATTATTTTTCAGAGGTATGTTTTTCATTTGTTTATTTTTCATTCATTTTTTCATGGTTTTTTTTTACCTTAATAGTGCTTGTGAACTTTCTCGACTTTTCCTTGTCAAATTGTTTTGATTAAAAAGCTTAAGCGAAGAAACATTTATCAAAATGTTGTTCCTATCAGAGGCATAGTAAATCTCTTTAACATGAGAAACAGAAAATATGAATTTCCTTATATATATATATGCATGCGTATGTGCAGTCGAGTTTACAAAAACAAACAACACACTCATATAGACACGTGCATACACGCGCGCGTGTGTGTGAGAGAGAGTGAGTGTGTGCGTATGTATGCATGTGTTTGTGTATATATATATGTGTGTGTGTATACATATATACGTATATATATATATATATAAATTAAAAGGGTAAAGGTTTATGCTTGCTGATCCCTTAATTATATTTATATATA
>NC_068982.1:166933976-166943976 GCF_001194135.2 Octopus bimaculoides
TGTGTGTGTGTGTGTGTGTGTGTGTGTGTGTTGTCAATTTGTATTTTTTATTCCATATCCCGTCACGGAAAAAAGTCTTCAGAGGTGCTCGAACTATTAAATGGCTATAGATTAAATTCTAGTCTTACATGCAATAAACTGAAGTTTAACTGCGATGGTCGAGATCTTATGAAATATTCTAGGGCTCAGTTCCTGAAGGGAAGGACATTGATTTTTATTCTGTTAGGGTTAATAACATAACAACTAAACATATGTAGAAGCGTTGATCTTAATTTTTGGCATAGCACCAGAGAAAAAAATCAATATTTATATAACAAATAGTAATCTGAATTTAGCACAACGAATATTTAGAACTATTTATAATAAACTTTCTACCATAGGAACAAGGCCTGAAACCTTGGGGCAAGGGGGCTACTTGAATACATCGACCCCAGTGTTCAACTGGTACTTATTTTTTCAACCCCGAAATGATGAAAGGCAAAGTCGTTCTCTGTGGAATTTGAACTCGAAACGTAAAGACGTGTGAACGAACTGTCTATAATAACGACTACAATTCTATGGCATGGTACTATCTAAAAAGACTACTAGACAGTATTAGGGAGCTATCTAAAGAAGTACAACTCCAATGTGAGGAAGTCTCAATAGAACTAGAAAGGGACGAGCGACTTTTGACAAACTATGAACCAATAAAGACTCCTTCCTCGCTCAGTTGGGTCAACAGATGATCCCCAGGGATTTTCTCAACAAGCTTTATGTACTTGTCATGATATTTTCGTAACAATTGTTGCCTTTCTTCGGGTATTTTTCAAGACACCATACTGACAGCTAGACACAAACAATTTTTCTAGATTTTCTTGAGCATCCAGAATGCAAAGAGGCAAAATGAGTATCGCAAAGCTTTTTGTCTGATTATTTAAGACTATGAAATAACCAAAACTTATTTAACTGGAAATCTGACTCTAATTTGGAAAGCTTCAGAGAAAAATATTAATGACTTTTTGAGAAGCACTATGTTCTTAGCAGAGAATTTTCGAGAGAAAATGCCATTCATTCAAGTATATTTTGTAAGGGATTATCTTACCTTAATCTTAGCTCAATACAGACAAGTTCACCGGACATTCCTGAGCATCCAAAACGTAAAGAGGTAGGACAAATATCTTCAAGCATTTTATCCAAAGCTTTAACAATGTAATCTAACAGCAGATTATTTTACTGTTTTCCTCTTGTCTTTGAAGTATACAGATACCACATTCCAGTCAATATGTCTGTTAGTTCCCTCGTAGTATCCGTTTTATTCTAATTAGGTTCTCCAAGGATAAAAATGTATTCTTCGAACACACGAATGCATATATGAATGTGTGGCGGTATATATCTGGTTATCTCTCTGTCTGTCTGCCTATATTTTCCATTTTCCATAATTGTAGAGGTAAAGATAAACAGGTGTATAAATGTAGACATGGAGAACCAACGGAAAAACCAATTAACAAATAAAAAATGACACCGGGAAAAGTTATGCTTACTCTCAACCAACAACTCCCTTCTAGAGTTCTGCACTACCAACACATCTTCGCTTACAGAAACACCATCTACGGTAGCCCTACAACCATTCAGTGGAATCCCGAATTAAGGGAATTTGTGTTACCCTAATACCTGATGACATGCGATGTAGAGCATTGTGTTATAGCTGATACATCATTTATAGACGTGCTGACCACTCCAAAAACGATGTCATAAGAATTTTTAATGTTCTCCCGCATGCTTCTCTCCAGGCTGGGCCCAAGTCATGTTCTATGAGAAGATGAAGAATATCCTCCTCCCACTCTTCACGTTCCATAAAGTTTAAAGTTCCGTGTGGCAGCAAACGAACTTGCCTATTGCAGAGTCAGATACGAGGAGACGGAACAGGAAAGCACTGTACTTAAAGACATTAGGTTGATGTTGCTCGTTAGAGGCTGCAAGTAGTGTTTTGTGAGTCGAGCATGTTCGGCGGAAAGAGAGTGTTGTATCGACGCCCCCAAGCGAAGAAGTATGCTCGACCAAGACATATAAATAGAGGTAGTCTGACCGTAGTAGGAGTGGACTGACAGTAGACTGACAGTGGAATAGCTGTTGAGTAGCAGACGAGTAGCGGTTGAGTAGAGATTATCCGAAGGTGCTAGATAGCAGTAGCTTGAGACATAACAGAGAGACTGGTTAAAAGACCAACGAACACTAAATCCAAACACTGTGTTAGTGGCAGGGTGAAAGGGAATGACAATGGTTGGGTCTACAGCAATTTATCTTTCTGCTGGCCGTAAATGGAGAATAGATTAAGGAGTTAAGCTGCCTAAGATGAAACTACACTGTAGAGTAATATTTCTTGTAGCCATAGCAACGATCAAACACAAAACTAGCACCTTAGTTGCTCTCTACCTGATCAAAGCAGAGAAAAGAGAAGACAGAAGATGACTTGTGAATGTGTAATGGACATATGTACATAAGTAGAGTTTTATATCTTATTTTATATCTATTTTATATCTTAATTCTATTTCATTATCATTTTCAATCGAAATGCGATTAACATATTTGCTATCATTATTGATAGCACGAGTGCACTTGTAAAAATATTTGGCAAAGAGGAAGACAGCGATAGAAATTAGTGTGGAGCAACTCTTTGCACTTTGAACCGCATTTTGACTGGATACCCTGCAAAGGATCACAGCCAACAACCAGCATCCAACACCATTCATGAGTATCAGGTTCCTAAGGGGAGGTGACAAGGCTCCTAAGACGACAGGAGGGGATCCGTTTTCTATTTTGCATCCTGCCTCAGATTGGGAGATGCAAATGGGCCTGAAGTGCAGATTCGTCTTCCCTGGGATGCTAACGGCAACATCACTTCAGCTAGACATGCATCTCGTCCCTAAAAGTGGTTCATCGTGGTTGAGCTTACAGTGCCCTGGAAGGACAGACTCAACATTTCTTGTCAGCTAAAGAAAATCAAATATCAGGACAAGACACTTGATGAACAGGACACTTGCTAATGGATGGTACTTGGCCTCACTTCCTACTGAAGTCAATTGCTGAGACTTTCCAGCCACCCAGGAAATAGGCATGTTAGCTGAAACCAGCTCAAGGTGGCTGCAGTTGACAAGGGATCTTACATAGAATCCCTCCGCAGGCGAAGATTCATTAATTGCACCGCTGACCCACTCAGGGCACAAGCTAAGGGGTAAAATATATAACCTTGAGATATTGCTGAAGATACGGGTGGGTTTCCAATATTGCGATGGATTCAGAAGAGCTTGCAGTACTTCTGAATAGCCCCCGCAATTTCTGTGTGGGGCAATCCCCAATATTTATACGGAAGAGAAAACACGAAAAGAGAAAGGAATAGTGTAGGTGGTGGTACTTGAGCATTGCTTTAATTTTAATGTCTGAAACCAGTCTTCTACCATCTCCTCTCCACACACACAAACTTTAGCTGTATAAAAGATGTTTTGGTGAGATGTAAATGTAACTTATATTTATTTTATTTTATTTATTTAGTCTATTTTTAATTCTATTAAACGTTGTGTTTATATAAGTACAATAGGGCAGAGAGAAAAGGAGAAACACGTTGATAGAAGGATGGTTGAAATAGAGGAAGGAGGTTATATGTTAGTATTAACTAAAATTATACAATTCTAATAGAAACTCTTGAATTCATTCGGTTATTTAATGGAGGAGTATGGTGCGTATTAGCTGTTGATTAAATTATTCTTATGTCAAAGAAGTTGGTGCATTAAGACAGGAATTTAAAAGAAAACGGAGTTATGTTATGTTAAGTTCGATGGAGTTTTAAGAGATACTGAAACGTATGTTGATATTTAGATGCTATCTAATACAAGAAGTAAATATATTATCCATTTTTGCTTGTATGTTTGTATCTTGATGACTGAACATTATAAATAACATCTTAGTCATTTGTAAACTGGCTGTGTGGAAAGTAGCTTGCTTACGAACCACAGGGTTCTGCGTTCAGTCTCACTGCGTGGCACCGTGGGCAAGTGTCTTCTACTATAGCCTCGGGCCGACCAAAGCCTTGTGAGTGGATTTAGCAGATGGAATCTGAAAGAAGCCCGTCGTATATATGTATAAATGTGTGTATGTGTTTGTGTGTCTGTATTTGTCTCCCCAACATCGCTTGACAACTGATGCTGGTGTATTTACGTCCCCGTAACTTAGCGGTTCGGCAAAAAAGACCGATAGAATAAGTACTACGCTTACAAAGAATAAGTCCTGGGGTCTATTTGCTCGACAAAAGGCGGTGCTCCAGCATGGCCACAGCCAAATGACTGAAACAAGTAAAAGAGTAAAAGAGTAAACCTTACATTTTTATATTCTAAATTTGTATAGTTTGTGTAATTCACAGGTTCTTCTTTCAAAGATGATTCTTTTGGGACCTAAATTTGTAGCATTAATATTGGTTTCAAATTTTAGCACAAGGTCAATAATTTAGGTAGAGGGATTAAACCGACCTCAATGCACAATTGATACTTATTTTATCGACTCTGAAAGGCAAAGTCGACCTCGGTGGAATTTTAACTCAAAACGTAAAGACGGACGAAATGCCGCTAAGCATTTTGCTCGGCGAGCTAACGACTCATGCCAGTTCGTCGCCTTATTTGTAGTGTATTAATATTGGTTTCAAATCAATGTTGGTTTCAAATCAATGTTGGTTTCAAATCAATGTTGGTTTCAAAGTCAGCAATTTCCGGGGAGGGAGTAAGTCGATTACATCGACCCCAGTGTTCAACTGATACTCATTTTATCTAGCCCGAAAGGCTGAAAAGCAAAGTCGACCTCGGTAGAATTAAAACTCTGATCGTAAAGTAGGAAGAAATACCGCTAAGCATTTTGTCCGCCGCCTTATTTATTGCGTTGATATTGGTTCCAAATTTTGGCACAAGGCCAGTAAGTTCGGTGGGAGGAGTAAGTCGATTAAATCGACTCCAGTGTTCAACTGGTACTTATTTTAAAGACTTAGAGAGGATGAAAAGCAAAGTCGACCTCGGCGGCATTTGAACTCGGTACGTGCAGACGGACGAGATACCCCTAAGGATTTCGTCCAGTTTGTTAACGATTCTGCCAGCTCGCCGGATATAGGATGAATGATTTTGAAATATGTTAATTTCCCTCCCGGAACTAGGTGATTTGTTAGGTGGAAGTAATGAAGAAAGGCGATAATGCACTTTGGAGATCAGTATTAACATTCACACCTCTATAAATGCACATTATTGCCTCTATACTTATAAAGATATCCGCATTCGCACATCGCTCAATCATTCCCACATACCATACGCAATTTTTTACATGAAAGTAGCTAAAATGTTTGAAAATACGTACAAAATAGACAGACATAACTCATACTCATACGTACATACGAATACACGCATGGAATAACTTAACTTCTTGGATGTAACTCTACACTTTACCATAATTCATTGTACTATTCATTCGCAAATCTAATGAAACTCTAACATATACACAAAAACTGTCATAATATAATTATATAAGCACAACTGTCTGGAGATGTCGAGGTGCTGCTGCTAAGATTAGATTCACACCCCAATACATTACCCACATTCTATTTTAATTAATTTTCATAATAAATTTATTCCACTCTTTAAATTATCCCTATTATTGCTTCCCAACACAGAACATCACTAATTTCCACAGATTCTACGGATTTTAGTATATTCAACTGTACGTCTACGTGTGAGTGTGTCTATGTACACGGATCTCCGTCGGATTCGACAATGAGTATTCACTTTTTCTGAGCTAGCAGTTCATTGAATTAACATGTAAACGGTACTCTACAGGCACTTGTACCTTTAACGTAATTCTCAAGCAGAATCAGCAGAATGCAGTGTGACTAAGCTAAACCTTAAATTACAGATAACCCATCCACCGGGTTGCTACGCAGTTTACGTCTACCCAATTTCACTCATATGGTTTGGGTCGATCTTAAAGACACTTGCTCAAGATGCCACTCAATGGAACTGAACTTGGAGCCTCGTGATTGGGATGTGAAGTTCTTCGTCATTCGCCCACGCTGCGTTCACATCTATATACACGTGTATCGAACGTGTATGTCTACTTATGTGTATTATAAGCCCAACACGAATGCCAAAACACGTGTACATGTTTTAACAGCTATCTCCTTGCTACATTGTTATTATAACAGTCTTTATTTCTTCAACGAAATCCCATGAGGAAATACTTATATAACATTGATATAGTCCTGTGGGCTGGTTAGAATAATCAAAACGCTACTCTCAGACTAATTGTTATCGGGAACGTGAATAAGAATTGATCGAGTAAATTTCAAATCTGGGATCTTTTTTAAAACGGGGGCCACATTTTTTATTAACGAAACACTTTGAAACTTGGAACACTGGTAGAATGTGTCATATAAAATATCTTTTTCTCTTAGTCTTCTTAAAAAAAAAAAGAAATCCATAACTTATTCCATGTTAAAGTTGTCGTATTTCTGTAATTTCAACCAATCACTGACGTCCATTCAGCCGATATACATTAAGTGCCGACTACACAAACAAACGATTCTGAAACAATTAACCCTAACCCTAACCCTAACCCTAAGGTTAGGGTTAGGGTTAGGGTTAAAGCAAATTTAAAATGAAAAAAGCAAATAAAACGAAGGTATGGAGATTAAATACGCTTTACATCGCTTAATGAGCCAAAGGAGTAAATGTATTATCGAAATAAGACAATTTTTTACATGAAATAAATTCGAATACAAAAATATTTTTTCTGTTCTATAACACAAAATAGATAAGTATACGAAGTTTGAAAGTCTTTCGGTACCAAAAACACTACGTAAAACATTAATGAAAAATGTGGCCCCCGTTTTAAAATAGATCCCAAATCTGTATGTGTTGTCACACCCCACCACATTCCCTCTCTCTTTTTCTTTCTCTGTCTATCTGTCTGCCTGTCTCGCGCTCTCTCTCTCTATCTATCTATCTCTTTCTCTTACCCTCGCCCTTCCCCCCTTTCTCTCTTTCTATTCCTCGCACTGCGTGCCGCTGTGTTTTTTTGTCTGTCGCTGTAATTATATAATAATTTCTCCCTCTCCCTCAATTTATGTGCGTTTGTGTTACTTATAGGATATCTCGGTCTCTCTCTCCATCTATCTATCTATCTATCTTTCTTTCTGTCTCTCTCCATCTATCTATCTGTCTGTCTGACTGTTTCTCTCTCCCTCTCTCTCTCTCTCTCTCTCTCTCTCTCTCTCTCTCTCTCTAAATGTGTGTGAATGTGTGTATGTGTACCTCCATTGTCCCTCTGCCCTTCTTAGCTTCTACACATCCTCTTACATATCACTAATTCTGCTTCCATCCATTTGTCTGTTGCTTTCTCTTTCTTTCTCCAAACATTTTCTTTCAGTATTCCTCTCTCTCTCTCACTCTCTCTCTCTCTCTCTCTCTCTTTCTCTCTTTCCCTCTTTTTCTCTCTCTCTCTCTTCTACTCTCTCTTTCCTATCTCTCTCCCTCTCTCTCCCCTTGCAACATTTTCGTTTGGTCGTTTTAGATCAAAGGTCACAATATATGTAGGTTTTACTAAGAAACTTGCTTTCCAACTACATGGTTCCGGGTTCAGTCCCACGGCGTGGTACCTTGGGCAAGTATCTTTTAAGAGTACCTGTGTCCGAATTTAAAGAACACTTAAATGACAGATTATTGATTAAAACTGCAATAATATTCTACACACACCATAATTGTGCACCCAAGAGGACGTGGATTGCTTCTCGCCTTATCCGACATCTGAGAATCTCACATGCACTTTCATGAGGTTCAAATTGAAATACCTGAAGCAGAAGATACTTCAGCCTGGTCGTCGAGGTTGTGTGAAGAGTCTAGATGGTGGTTTCTCATCCCTGTGTGAATAACATGCCCTCATTTGTATGCATTTACTATTAAGCCTTTAGTCAGTTACAATACTTTTCCTGGCATTTACCGCTCCTTAATAGTATTAATTTTTAACGTTGGCGCAAAGCCATACATTTTTAAAATTTTCATTTGAGGATTGAGGTATGATCAATTGAACCGACTCGAAAAACCGACAGGTACTCTATTTTCTCGATTCCGGAAGGATGGAAGGCGAAGTTCAGGACCCACCGAGGTGCTTTTTGCCTTTCGTTCTTGTGGAGTGGAGTAAAAAAATAAATAAAAGTGCTGAGGTCGATTAAATTACTTCCACCATCATCATAGTCATTAACATTGTCATTAACATTGTCATCATCACTACAACCGCTACCATCATCAGCATAATCAACATCAACAACAATAACATCAAAAACAACATCATCAGTAACAACGATTATTTCCTAGTTTCTTTCAGCAATTTCTCACGCAAAGAATTTTAAGTTATTTTTCCACGGCGCGAGAAACAAGAAACTAAATATATTTACTAATCACGTATATGTGGCAGATTTCTACGACCATGCAACGTCCTAACCGCGTTTGTCACACACTTTGGAAATAAAGAAGGCAGAAGGTTTTATATTTCTACACCCAAAAACTCAAAAACTACTCCAAAAACACATAGCTTTCGATTTTACTTTCTCTCTCTCTCTCCCTCTCTCTCTCTCTCCCTCTCTCTCTCTCTCACGCCACTTCCCCTTCTCACTATTTCTCATTCTCCACCCATTCTCTCTCTCCCCCCTCTCTCTCTCTTTCTTTCTTTCTCTCTTACTCGCTCGCTCTCTCGTGTTTTTGAAGGGGAGGGATATATGCAAACGTGATATTTTTACTCGCTATATAGCAAGGTCGAAAGGAAATCCCTTTACCAAAAGATAATTAGGGGTTAAACAGTGATTCCATTTCAGACTCTGCACAACTAAACCTAAAGATGGGAAAGCCTTTCTGAATATATATATATATATATATATATATATATATATATATATATATATATATATATATATATATACATATTATTTTATTTTATCTATATATTTTTTTATATTCCCGAGTTCACCCGTTAAGTTCATTTTGTCATAATAAACCACAACAATTTTCCGTATCAAACATAACTATTTGGTATTAGACCTATACCATGTAGTATGGTATAAAGATTAATTTGTTCACTTCTCAATAGCTGAGTGGGTATGGTTATTAAAATGCCAGCGCTTTAATCTTGAATTCAAACCAGTTCAAATCAAGCGTTTCAATGTGTTTAATAGCATATTTAGTTACAAATGTTAGACGAAACGGTCTTCAGATACTGACGAAAGAATAAATTGCGTTTTAATACTCGATGTGTATCATGGCGAAATGAATACCTAGAGAAAACTCACATAAGATGATATATTATTGCCAGGAACGTTGCATACGAGATTCCAAAATCGATGCTGAAAATTAAATAACAAACCAATGAACCATGACCCCCAGATCCGTTTTCTGATACTAAATGAAAATGTCACTCACAGTTACAATCATAAATGGTCGGATAGTGGTGGTAACGGGGTTTTATTATTTTATATTTTTATACCCTTCATATTTCATATTTCATTGTCAGAGAATTCAATCTGTCTTTCATAGACTCAAATTACCCAAATGTTTCACTCATAGCTTCACTGCAGCAATTCACACACAGAACGAGGTTTACGATTCTGAGGGGGAAACCACTCCACTTACAAACTGGATGGTTTTCGCTTAGCACTACAACTAATGCCACATTATCATGGGAAACGTGTAGAATCCTCCTTGCATCGCACGACCTGGCCTGTAAGTTCTCTCGCATCCCATACACTGTATATCGCATAGCCTACGATTTCTTTCGCATCCCAAACTACAGTTGATCCTTTTCATCCTTTTCCAAAAGCATCCAGCGGAATCCTCCACTCCTCCGTTTTTCACTCATGCTGGTTTTTTTATGCGGTACTCGTACAGAGAAAAACCTTCATATTTGCTGCTGATTTTTTCATATCCAACTCCATACTACTCGGGATATA
>NC_068982.1:166946705-166947818 GCF_001194135.2 Octopus bimaculoides
TTGTATATGCTCCACAAGGGAAAACAAGGAACATAGTTTACAATGAGGTGTTATAATCACAACAGCAAGAAAGTATGTACATGATCACCTTCTTTTACAAAACTTCATTGACTTTCATATATTTATATTGATATACATATATATACGTGTGTTTGGGTGCGTGTGTGTATATACATCTCTATATATAAAGATGATGCGTAGTCTAGACGGCGTTTTTAGATTTCATTATTCTCTTTAACCCGGGCAACGCCGGGTATTTATGCTAGTATATATATATATATATATATATATATATATGGCAATAACCTTGATTGTGTGCGTTTGTGTTTGCGTACATTATTTGTGTGTGTAGCAGATTGGACACTGAATCGCTGGATAGCCGAGTAGACATCACGGCCAAGCCACAGTAGTTTAACGTGATCGACCGATTAACCGACCAATCAGCGTCAAGCCACCGCGTGAGTCGACTTTCTCGAACTTTGTCACTGAGCCCTATATAAAGGTAGTTTTTCGTGGAAACTCCACAATGTTGAGGCAGCCGCTCGACGTCTCCATTCTCACGGTATGAATATAATGCAATTATTTTCTAGTTGTGATAAGCCAGCTGTAATTGCTAAACTAGTAAAATAGTCGCAGATTCCAGTAGTATGTCTCTCCCGGTGTGTAATTGTCGCTGTCAGTTTTTATCAAAAGACCAACACAGAAAGCACTGTAAGCTGTAAATAAAGCTGCTGTTAATTGTTCGTGAGTGTTGTTAATTACTTCTACACGCAGCTCTAGAAATACATTTTCATTCGCCACCAACATCAAACTTCACCTCGACGACATGTTTGTCTCTGTGTGTGTGTGTGTGTGTGTGCACGCGCACGCGTTACGAATTAAAAGCAGCTCTAATAATGTAAACATAATTGGTCACCCATACATAGTGTATGTGTTTTGTTTATATGCTCGTTTGCTGCGGAATAGCGTTCAGGTGAACGACCTTTCGTGACGCCGAGTGTTAATGAACACCGAATGAGAGTGTAAACAAAACGAGCGTATAAAGAAAACACATACACTATGTATGCGCAACCGATAATGTTTACATTATTAGAGCTGCTTTTAATTCGCAGG
>NC_068982.1:166947990-166953837 GCF_001194135.2 Octopus bimaculoides
AATTCATTCCGCTTCAAAGTGATCCGAGTACATGGTACTGACAAGCCACAATAATGGCGAAACCTTAGTGTCTACCATTTTCAGTCATGCGACAAGAGTTGTCTCGCCTCGTCTGGGACGTTTAGTGTTCTTTAACATTCGGCGTTGCGTAGGAAACTTTCCCTAGACGCTATCCTGCAGTAAATGAGTGTATAAACAAAATATGCAGGTGCAACCGATAATGTATATATATTTACAGAAAAAAAAAAGACGAAGACCGGTGTATAAACAACAAGCAGGTGTATTAATTTGAGGCTCGGGAAAGTGAGAAAGTATTTTACGTTTCGAGCCTACGCTCTTCAACAGAAAGGAACACGATGAAATAAACGGAGAGAATAAAAAATAATAAATAAATAAATAAAAATAAAAAATAATATATATATAGGGGGAGAGAGAGTGTATGTGTGTGTTTTGTATGTATGCGTAGTTGGCAACCTCGACTATATATGACAACTACTGTAAGAAACAAGAGAAGGTATTCATCCCCCAACCTCGGTTTAACATGCAGCGATATCAATCTTTGGTTTAAACAAACCTTTTTACCCGACAATCTGATATTCGCAACGGTGATTAACAAATCGAAAGTTCAACCATTCGCATTCATGATGGACTACACATGCCTTTTCCCATTTCTTTACAAGGATACATAGTTCTTAGTAAATTTTCTCTTGAAGCCACTGGTTGCTGTACCGTGTAGAGTCTCATAATGCCATCAGATGGCGTGAGGTTAGCTATATAAACCGCAGTCTTTGAGAAGCAGGACCCTCCATTTAGTGTATTTGGTAGTAACAGGGACGAGTGAAGTGGAGAAACTATGGATGCGTATGCATTTCTGTTGTAACATGCCATGTTGAAAAGTGATGCTCTCTAAGCATGGTTAACTAAACTTGACCTTATAGGTTTTAAAGAGATTTTCTTGTACCTATAGGTTCATGGGAAATGCTGTCTCATTTGGGACAGGACTCCACTACATTAGTGGATACTGTTTATATTGCGTAGAGGATTGAATCAGACTGTCTTTCTCCTTCTAACTTACTTCGGGTTTGCGGTGAGATAGGCATTCTCCATATCTTCTCAATTATCATCAAAGTCATTCCTCACTAATAAATTATTATAATGTGGTGCGATCCTATTGCAGATCACTCAGCCCGCTAATAGATTGGAGATTCTTCTGGCGATGTTTGTTACTAGGTTTCTTATTACATCTGAAGTGTTTGGAATTTTTCGTTAGGCTTTGTGTAAGAGAAGAATTTGCCTGTCTTGAGATCTAGAGTGACACCCAAGAAGTCTCTGCTTGTTAAGTTGGTGATAACTGTAACACTTTGGTCGAATTCTTTGAAGATATTTATAAAGTTCTTCTTGAGCTTATCCATGACGAAACTGTTCATATCGGTTGAGATTCCCTACCCGTGGACTCGGTACAGAGCCGAACTGTGGGTGGATGTATATTTTTCTATGGTACCCAGAGTAAATAACCCGACTAGATCAACGACTTGGGCTCCGTTGTATTTCCTCATGGATACATCGAACAGTGGGTCGCCTTCCTTTTTCACCCTTTAGGCATCATCGGGAAACAGGAGTGCCTTCCTAGCCTTCCGAATCATTCTAATATTGTGGTTGCTGACTCTAGTAAGTTGTCTCCCGAAATCTGGGTTTTGCAAGAGGAGAGATTTTGATTTTCAACGGCAGAAAACTGGATGAACTTGCAGGTTGCTTTATTCTCGCTATCGCGAGATTATTTAATGACAGCATGACTTCAGTCCCATTGAAATCAACCCTGTGCCCTTCTGATGCCAGAATTGATGGCATCAGGAATACGTTTATTTACAATGCGTAGCTTGCTCTCGGGGGTGCTGATTAACCTACATTTACGGCTGGAAACAACGTGGGAATCATAATCGCTCAGAGTGATACAAGGAGTGCACAGCGATGCGGTCTACACATTTTTTTTTTCTGGAGTGTGACTATCTCCTTCGCTTCCGTGTTTATATATCATTGTATGCTCAGATGTTAACTTACTTGCACGTGCTAGCGCTTGCTCCGTATATTTGCTTTGTGTGTGATGTGTGCGTGAGTATGCTTATGTGTGCGCATATGTGTGTGCGTTTGAGCGCGAATATATACACACACACACGCACGCACGCGCGCACGCACACACACACACACACACACACACACACACACACACACATACACACACACATGCCATATTTCCGGTCAGTGTATACACTATTGCACCATTTTACAAAAGATGTTTCAAAAATCTACTGTGTGCTTAATGCACCTATATAACAAGTATGAAACCGAGCACCATTATCGCAAAGTGCCTAACTAAGGAGTAGGACGGGTAGTTGTCTACTAAATATTACTAAACATATTACTAAATATAAAATACTTAAAATACATTTATCTGTTTATTAGCAAAACTTGCGACAAATGTGCCGAAGACCTAATTAATGGCTTACAGTACATGGGAAGTATATGACAGCAGGAACTTCACATCATTTTAGTGTACCTCCACTCACACCCCAGCATACATAATCCATTCCGGATATATATCTTACGTTACTGAACAACATCGTTACCTTTAAGAATGTTTGTTTATCCACCAGTAAATGAAAATGTTCCAGTAAGGTTAAAGGAATGTTGAACTTCAACTTTCACTTATCTACATTGCAACCAGGTGTCGATCAAACAATAGCGATTGTGCTACTCCCTTCTAGCAGATCACGGTAACAAAAAACATCACAACTAATAGTGCGAGTTTCACATCCTGTATGCAATTCACTTGACTAAAATATAAAGAATCTACATACACAGTTGCTCTGATCGGGGTTAGAGTTTGCTTAAGGTATTTTCTAAGTGTTATGCTTGATTTATCGTAAATTTCTCAGAGTTCAAGCCCTTGGTTCAAAAACAATGTAAACTTTGCCATAGGATTAAATTTAAGTTCGATGTTATAACATAGGCGAAATAACACGGTAATAGGTTAATAGTATTCTGGTCCACCACAACTAGTAAAATGATGAGGACTAGGAGGAAGCACGAAGAGTTAAACACTAAACGTATAAAATTCTATTTCTGTTTAGTAATTGTCAAGAGGCCGGAAGTAAGAGAATCAAACACATGGATAGTAAACTAAAAGGGCCTGGATATATCACTACCTAAATGGTATTCCGGATTTATGAGAGAGAAAAATCATCTCTGTGTGAGGGCTAGAACAAGAATAGTATAAAAATTGCCTGCTGGATACGAAAACAGAATCGCTAAATTTTTCAGTTATCTGATTAATGCAGGAGAATAAAATAATTTTGAACTTTTACAAAGTCCCTTTAACACTTAAATAGCTTCGGGCAACGTTAGAATTCAAAGCTGATAAATTTGTTATTGTTAACACATATGTCTGTGAAGAAACACGCTATACAATTGTTTAATAAAGAAAGACATTACCTAAGATAAGATTATGCACTAGAGTATATATTCATGTCCATCTTAATGATTGAATGGATGAAGAAGAAATGAACTTAGAGATAAAGTTCGATCTTGGCATCTAGGTGAACTATTAAAGAAACCTGCCTCGTTAGTTTTAGGTTCTGTTTCGGACCATAAGATTGGACTTGCTAAAAAAACCTGAGTGACTGAAGACACAGCCGTAACATCGATATGTCTAACCATTTGCTTGCAACCGTTAGATGTCACAACCAATAAACCATTTAAATGAACCATGAGGAAAGAGTGAAACAAAAGACTGAGGGCTTCAGATTCTGAGTGGTTAGGAAATTTATACAATGCAGAGCATGAAGAAGTTATGTTGAAATCATTTTCTATAAAAAGAATTGTAGCATTAATAATGCCCTTGATGGTGCAAAGGGAAATGTATTTCCTGAAGAAAAGATCCTATTATAGAGAATTCCATTGATGAAGAGAGTAAAAATGAGTTTTTCAAGTTTTGACGATTTGAGGTTACTTAGTTCTGAAGATAATGGTTTCATGAGTTTTGCAGATGATGATAAAATAAAATTTCATAATTACATTTTTTTTTTTTTACATTCATTGTACATTGCTGATATCTAGTAGCCTTATCCATTTACTGAAATACCAGTTTTTCTTAGAATGCAAAACACTTTTCTCCTGTTGTTTGATAAGAAGGAAATATTTGCCTTGTCTGCATATATACTACATCTGTGGGAATTCAATCGTATTTATTGTACTTTGCAGCTTGTTTTGACCAGTTTTGCCGATAAATAATCTTCCCCTGCTGACACCAGTATTCGTTCATACCAATATAAGTTGTTTTTCTTTTCAGCTATAGTAAATTTAATGGATTTTTCTTTCATAGTTAGTATTATGTTACAGTATATGATTTCATGCATGATTTTAATATATATTGTATTCACAAGCAGAAAAAGAAAGCTATTTTCTCTCATAACCACTTTAAAATCACTTTCGCGAAATCTATGATGAAATATGACGAAACATACAAAAATGGGGTAGTCTACAAAATATCGTTATAAATTAAGTGTGCGCCTTATGCGGAGGCTCGTTTTATACACAGACAAGCACGATGTGTATGTGTGTGTGTGTACACCTGCAAATACGGGATAGATAGATAGATAGATAGATAGATAGATAGATAGATAGATAGATAGATAGAGAGAGAGAGAGAGAGAGAGAGAGGGAGAGAGAGAGATAGATACATACATACATACATACATACATACATACATACATACATACATACATACATACTCAGGTCAGCTCTTATTGAACATAACTGTATTCAAAGGCGTTCGATCTCATATTTTTGTGTATCTAACATTCTACAGTATTCAGTGTGTCCTTCCTTTATTTAAGACAATAATGTGTTACTTGGGGGTGGGGATTTGCCGCTATTTCTTGTACATAAAGTAATATTGTAAAGGTTCTTTGATTTGGTAGACTTTGTGCATTGTATTTAGGGCAAGTAAACATGTTGAAAGCTATCCTTCTTCAAGATATCCCTGAGGAATTGAACTCCGTCCTACAACACTAATCCGTCGTGATAACTCGGTATATAATGGAGTATTCTTAGTTTTAATATCTGTGGTATCAATTTGCTGCAACGTCGACTGAGCCAAATGAGATTGCTTTAAATGTCATGATCATGGACATAACTTAGTGCCTGCATCAAGATAACGAACAGCCGATTTTCGTTTGGTTGTGGTGCTCCATATCAACTTGCCTTCTACGTGGTCGCTCGAAATAACAACTAAATCTCCCTCATAAAACATCGTGCGGTCTTAAAACAGGACGCATCAGGTAATGCTTTCATAGATACACTGCAGCTGAACGAAAGGACTAGATTACCACAGCAGAACTGCTTTTGATCAGGTGATCAGGGCTGACGTGGGGCTAAACAACACTCAGATCTCTCTCTCTCTCTCTCTCTATCTCTCTCTCTCTCTCTCTCTCTCTCTCTCTCTCTCTCTCTCTCTCTCTCTCTCTCTCTCTCTCTCTCTCTCTCTCTCTCTCTGCTATAGCATGAAACGTGTTTACAAGTCACGTATACACTACATATACATCACGTATACATCACACACCTGTACGACACTGAGAATATACTCGTGAAATGAAGCCAAGAAAATAATCACTTCCATAACAACTACACGCAGCAGCAAAAACTGTTTAGACACGTGTTGTGTGCTTGTGTGTAAATCTCTGGCTTTCATATATACATGTGTCTGCATGTATCTGTAGAAGGGCGTCTATTCATTCATATATATATATATATATATATATAAATATGTGTTTGTATGTATATATATACAT
>NC_068982.1:166953847-166967036 GCF_001194135.2 Octopus bimaculoides
TATATATATATATATATATATATATATATGCTTACGTGTACATGTGTGCGTGGGTGTGTTTGTATGAATTCGTATTATTTATATATGTCTGTATTTATTTTCCTACAGCATTCATTTAATTTTATGTTGACGCCTCCACCGTTGCTTATGTCGAAAGACTATTGAGAATCTCTTTCCCGGTTTAATGGCTAAAGTCAGCAATAGCAACACCCTCAATATCTCTACAACATATTTCTACATACACGTAACAGATTATTTATTATGCTGTGTGGTGAAAGGTCTAATTAATCTCAACGGTATCATTGCAATAGTGACGGCATTGATAACGAGTCGTCAAAACTGAAATTCACAACTGGCAGACGTTGATAAAATCTTTTATCCAGGTACCACAAGAAAGTGAATCTGGCTACTTTAAGACTCTGAGTCATTGATAATAGTTTCATTTCAGTGTAATGTCTATATATTATATTGAGGTTTGGTTTGTTTTGGGTGGTAAGGAGGTTGGGTTGTGATTTAAGAACGTCATTAGAAATATCATACTGTCTCAATTTTTTTTCTCTTTCGTTTAAGTGTCCTATAATAATAATAATAATAATAATAATAATAATAATAATAATAATAATCTTTTCTACTGTAGGCACAAGGCCCGAAATTTTTGAGGGAGGGTGCCAATCGATTAGATCGACACCTGTATGCAACTGATACTTAATTTATCGATCACGAAAGGATGTAAGGCAAAGTCGACCTCGGCGGAATTTGAACAACGATTCTGCCAGCTCGCCGCCTTAATGGTAATAATAATCCTTTTTACTAAAGACACAAGGCCTGAAATTTGGTGGGAGGGGCCTAACTGATTACATCAACTCCATTGTTTCACTAGTACTTTATTTATCGACCCCGAAAGGATGAAAGGCAAAGTCGTGAACTCAGAACGTAAAGACGGACTAAATGCTGCTGAGCATTTCGGCATTTCGTCCGGCATGCTAACAATTTTTATTTTTTATTTTTAATCTATTACTCGTTTCAGTCATTGAACTGCAGGCATGCTGGGGCACCGACTTAAGTGTTTAGTTGAACAAGTGAACCCCAGTAACTTTTTAAGAATTTAATACAATAAAAGGCTGACACTTAATCTATCTGTGCCTTTTGCCGAACTGCTAGTTTACCAGCTCGTCAACAAACCAACTCTGACAAGCGGTGGGTGGGGACAAATACAAAGATATACGCGCGCGCGCGCAAACACACACGCACACACACACACACACAGATATATATTTATACATACATGTATACGACAGGCTTCTTTCAGTTTCCGTCTATCAAATCCAGGCCTTGGTTGATCCAACATTAAGCATGTGTGAATGAATGCTATAGTGAACTTTAAAGGGCATATGCTATAATGTACTTTTGAAATCTAAGATTTCAGCCGACACTCCTTCCGTGTAAATTAAAGAGAATTAAATGCATAGGGCCATTATAAACAATTCTTTCTTATACAGTTTCATCAAGGACAGAAAAACAGTTCGACTGGTTTCAATTATTTTATGAAATCTTATTAGAAAGTGAGTACTCATCTATAACTATTCAGCGAGATATTGTACAATATAGTGTTAAAGTACACAGTCTTTAATGTGTCATTAATTTTCTAATAAACAGTCTCTAACTGCCGATGATACAGTACTTATGCAAATTGGATTCCTCGATTTATTAAAGTCCTTAAATCCAGTGGTTGAAAATATAATCTTTTCTTTCCACGAAGAGGTTGTATGAAAAACGATGGCTTACACAAAGATACACGCGTACGCGCACACATACACACACACACACACACACACACACACACACACACACACACACACACACACACACACACATACACATACACACACATATACACATACACACACACACTCAGAAATAAGTTTAATTTAAAACCAAACATTGTCGGTTAAAATTTAGATTTGCTTTAAAGTACATTATATCAAACACATAAACACGCGCGCATACACATATATCAAACTTATATGTGTGCGTGTGTGTGTGTGTATACATACACACATGCATACATATGTATATGTATATTTATACATACATATCTAGATATGGACATGTATACACACACACATACACACACACATACATATAAGTAATATACATGCAGACACATGCATACACACACATACACATTCAAGTATACTCGTGAGATAAATAACTGCAACTTAAAAGAACTCATTACCAAATTGGAACATAGCAGAATATATTTGATATAACGGAATAGTGATTGCTATTTATTCAGATATAATAGATATCCATACACACACACACAAACCCACACACACACACAAGCACACACGTACATATATGCACTCTCAATTTATCTGCATCCATTCTGTTTCATATTTCTTCTTCTAGACTCAAGGCATGCAGTAAAAACAAATAAGAACGACTTTAATTAAATATCTACAAAATGTGTTAGAAAGACGTGTCTTTTTTTCTTTTCTTTTTTCTTTTGCCTCTCTTATTTTCCCGACATTTTTCCTTTCATTCAGTGCAAACAGCATAAGTGTTCAGAGATTTATCTAAACAAAACCAAGCTAAGTGTTAAGAGCTTTCATAAATGCGGGGAAATTAACAAGTGAATAAAACCATCTACAGTCCTTTTTCTCTTTTAACTTCCGTTTTTTTGTATATTTTGATCATTTTTATTTCTTACTCATTTTCAGTAACATTGCAATACTGTGAATCTGCTATCTCACATTTAACCATTCTACCAGATGAGCAGGTCATTATACAACCGTGGCGCTCGAGTAGAAATATTTTGTGTACTTTTCTTTGCTAGTAAGCACGAGGGTGTGTGTGTGTGTCTGTATGTTGTTGGTGTTGCTTTTGCTGTTGCTGATGTGCGTGTGTGTCAATGGTTGCATGTTGTGTGTGTGTGTGTGTGTGTGTGTGTGTGTGTGTGTGTGTCCACACCATAACCTCTTCTATGTTCATATGCAAATGTCTGAAACCATTGCTGCTGCTGCTCTTTCTGTTGTTGCCTTGATACGTTTGATCATCGTAGATATTAATTCTTACATTACTTCTCTTGTTTACTACGCATGCCACTATGCTATATCTGCGTACTATTATAGGAATCGGGGCAAAGTGAATATCAAAACTTGCCAAAATGAATATCAGAACAATGACACAGCAATGCACCGCTGGTATGATATGAACGTCTGACCCTTCAATTGTGGTCTGATATTTAACCGACTCGACCACTTGCAGCTCATTTATTACCTATATTTGATACTTGCTCAGTTGTCTTTATCACTATTCTTGCAATTATGGTTGCAAACAATTTATTTAAAGATGTATTATAGCAATATAAAGATACTAATTCAAAACCTTACCCAATGCCATAGCCATTTTGGTCTCATGTTGAGGATCTATTTTCAGTGTTTTAAAACTTTTTTGTCTGATCATCAGTTGCAGCAACTGAAGAACTGTACAATTGTACCATTATTGGTTCAATCATACCACTTTTAGACACCTAAGCTCTTTGGTTGCATAAATTGCCAATGACATTTTCTGTTATTAGTCCTTTATTCTAAAAGCGCGAGATAACAGAATCAGTATAGCACTGAAGGAAATAACACAATTTCTTTGTGCTTCTTTCACTGTCAGTTAAAATCTGTCTGAGATTAACCCTGCTTTTCATTCTTCTGAGGTGAGTAACATAAGCACCAGTCAAGTGCTGGCAAAGATTTAACTAACTGCTCTACCACCCAGTGTGAGAAGCCTTTCGCTTATATACTTATATTCGTAAGAAGTCATTATTTTTTCTCATCCTGGCAGTAACTTCGAAATACGAAAACGAATTCCAGTGTCTAGAAAGTATATTTCTAAACAATACTTCCGATGGGAGCGAGGATAGATTTGTATTGAGACTGTTATTTCATTCTCCTTCATCCACAAACTTGGAAACAAAGTGGAGGAGCACATGATTTCCCTATCTATTGCTTCGAGTTAATGTCAAAGTAACCTGTATAGTATTTCGCAGAGTTCCTAAGCATTAGATTGTTCACTTCTCGTTGCAAATATCTCTTAGATCTTATCCTACCGTCTTAAAAAGAGAAGATACGTTGTACAATGTAGTTTCTGATATTAAAAAGACGATGCTGGATGCGGCTCGAACGTCTCTCGTCATGGGTCTACTCAGTCAAGGATGACCTGGTCCTAAATAGCAACCATAACAATAACAACAACAACATTCTAGCATTACACAGCAATTTCATCATCAGTATCATTTTTTTCTGCTTTCGTATTCCTCACTCAACTTTCTCGTCTGGTTTATCTTTCAGAAATTTAAAGTAACGCTGGATGGAGGTCGATTTAAAAAGGAAGGGCGAGTTGCTATACTCTTGCCCGGAGCTAAGAAGTATGGAGTGATCTGTGGTGACCACTGGAGTTATTTTGAAGCTTCTGTGGTCTGTCGGCAGTTAGGATTTGGTTTGGTGAAGCAAATTTTCCAGGTAAGGATAAATATTATGATTACTGACTATTAAGGAATGAATGTATGCGTATGATTATGTGCTTGTCTGAATGTGTAGAATTGGATGGCATCTGCTGATGTACGAAAAAAAAATCAGAAATTAAATTCGTTTACTGAAAGAACTCACTTCTGACGCCTCGTATCCAAAACTTTCTTTCCGGTCTAAAACATCAGAATTCACTTTCCCAATGACAAACGAACGTATATTATTTACCAATTTTACAATATCTTACCAACTTGGCCATTTTAGTTCTGTTGCTTATGCCTATGTTACAACAAGGAAAAATCTAGGTAGTCATTCATTCTGATAAAAATAGCAACCAAATTCTCTCAAATCATGAACTACCAGCTTAAAGGACTTATTGAAAAACACCGTCTCAGAATTTTTACTTGACAAAGATAGAATCACTCTCAGTGAGAGCCGACCTCAATAAATGACAATATGTACGTGTGTGTAAGCGTATGTGTGTATATATATATATATATATATATATATATATATATATTACTAACTTGGAAGTAGGTCATGGATCTCTGGTTCTCTCCCTACTGGTCGGTGGCTATATATATGTCTCTTCCTGATGTAGCTTACTTGCCTGGTGATAAGGTTATACAAAACATGAAAGAGAGAAATGGAAGAATACAGAGGAGATAAACTATCTTGGTCTTGCCAACGTTATTTCTATCACATTAACCGCTAAAATCTCATGAATGCTTTGCAAGACATTATCATTTCAACAGCGGTTTTCATTTAAAAGTTTGTGTAGTTGCACTCGCTGTGAGGGTGTTCTGTGCAATTCTTTTATGGATTTGCTGTTTTCCCGAGAACATTACTTCAGCTGTTCTTCCTTCCACACACGCTGATATAAGGGTTGTTACTATGATAATAACCAGAGAAGGCTTGAATACTTGTATTGCAGAAGCAAGAATTCTGGAATGAATTTCTTATTGGTGGTTCAAAGATGATCTTATTTCAGTCTATTTCGTATCAATGACATCAAGCGACAGCTAAGATAGCTTAACATTTACTCAACAACTCCTTAGTAACTCAGACGCAGCATGTCCATGTATTTAAAACGTTTGCTTCGTAACCATAAAAGCCGTTCCAAGTTCAGTCCCTCTGCATAGTATCCTGAACAAATGTTTTGCTGTTGTTTTTTACTATATTCTTGAAATTCAAAAGCCAGTTTGTCACACATAGTCACATTTTCCATTATAATTCATTTAAGGTACACCTGTCTACGAAATACTCAGACACTTACAGACTAATTCAATGAGTTAGCCGTTCCATTGGTTGAACTTTGTAACATTCATCGTTAGAACCGACGGGAATCCATTTACTATTTTTTTTTACTCTGACACACATAGTGAAGGTAGAATAAGTCTTGTATTTTAACTGTTTTGTTCACTGATTTATTTTACTGAACCAGCATTTAACCTTTGTTTTTTATTCATCGCCGAACAACTGCTAACTTTTCAAAATTAATTAACAATTTCACTAATATTTATAGTGATAAATGCAAACTTATACTCTGGGCACACAATATATTAGGTCTGACTCATAAGCTCACAAATGTTGACGAAATTCGAAGTAGGTGCTTACAATCTATCTATCTGAGATTGTCCAAATAACTATGTCAGTTTTATTGTGTTAGTAATTGATTGAAGTTTTGACTGAAATTCTGTCAATATTCCTTTTTCTTGGAAATTCTGGCTACATACATGAGTATACATATATCTATCTGTTTAATCCACTTGCTTACCTGTGTCTACTTGTGTATCTATATGTGTTTGGAGACATATATTTGTACATAGATGTAAATAAAGGATCGAGTTAATGACGCTGCTCATCCGTGTAAAATTGATTACTATTAAGATATGTGGTATGTATGTATGTATGTATGTATATATGTATGTATGTATGTATGTATGTATGTATGTATATACAGCATCATGACGAGCTGGCAGAATTACACTACGGTGCTAGCCTAGTTCATGACTGCTTTATATGCAGCTGATCTATGCTGTTGATGGAAGAAAGAAGGTCGGGTACATGCTGTCAACAAAGTGGAAATCTCCATCTGAAGATTCGACACTTTTCTTTACCGCACATCACTAATATAGAAAGACTGTATTTATATTTAGTCCACAGTGAGGCTTAATAATATTTCAATTCTTCTGATTTTCATGCTGTTTTGAATATGCGTGTGTGTGTGTGTGTGTGTGTGTGTGTGTGTGTGTGTGTGTGTGTGTGTGTGTGTGTGTGTGTGTGTGTGTGTGCGTGCGTGTATGTGTGTGCACGTGCGTGTGGGTGTAAACACGCGAGTGTTTCTGTAATTATAAAGTATCGTTAATAATTATGATTTATCCATGTTAAACATCCATTTCTCTGAAGAATTAACCTAAATGTCTAACATTGTTTTGCGCTTTTGTATTTTGATACTCGAAAAAGAATTTCCATACAAGATGTTTAATAATTTATTCATTATCTTAACATTTCCACCAACACTACGGACAGGTAAATTACTATGGTGGAAGTGAACTTGATAAACTCTTTGCCCGCATCCGTTGCCACGGAAACGAAAGTCATCTAGCAGACTGTCAGACGTTTGAGTATTACAATCAAGTGAAATGTAGCACTAAGGAGTCTGTGGCATCTCTCATTTGCACAGACGGTAGGTGAACTCTCCTTCCTTTTTTATAACTGTATCATCTTCTGTCTTGTACTTCCATTTTCTTCTTTTTGTTAATAATCAAAATGGAAGGAGCGGTATCCATGACATGTGCAGAGCCTCCTAGACTGGTAAGATTAATGTGGTTTATTATGTTCAGTTTGAACATCAGTAGGTCGGTGTCTTCAGGAAAACCGTGGGTGGAGAAGGAATTTCAGAATGTTGGAATCTTGTGGGTAAGATGTATCTAAACACACATACTTAACTAATTCTATGAGTATATGCTGCACGAGGCTATGGCAGTACGCATGCACTTATCATCTCGTAAATGTGCGTGTGTAATGTTGTGTGTGTTCAGACTAATACATGTGTCATAACACCCATCACTATTACCAACAATACCAGCTATACCTTGTTACTAACGGGCGAGTGAGTGGAAAGAGCGGCTCTATGTGGCTGCCCGACCTACAAAAAATAGCAAAGGTTCTTCAAATATCGCCTTAACAACATCTTAAAACAGAAAGACACATTACAGAATATTGTTCTAAATACCCCTAAATAAGACGAGATGGTCATGGCTGAAACGCTTGATCATAATTGCCTTGGAGTTAAACACTACTATTACTATCACTAACTCTAGCTCTCCCTCCTTTTTCTTTCTCCATCTTCTTCACACACTGTTCTAACCACCATTTCATCTCTTTTCTCTTCTCACTAGTCCACATGGCATTGAATTATTCCTTTGAATAAAGTGTTTTGATTTCATCGAATCATTGCTGTTTTATATTGCTTGTTACAACCAGGATAAACCAGTTTTGTCTCTCATGCTCCACTTAAGTAATTACCTGCTTAAGTCTACCACAATTTTGTTTTCATCAGTGATTTGCGATTGTTTTTGTTCTTTACCATACCATCTAGTACATATACTCCACATTTTTCTCCTGATAACCAACAACTGATAGAGTCAACCATCTTTCCCCCATCACCTTTCGTAGCAAATTTAACGATCGAACGGAGGTGCCTCAATGTGGTGGTTTGATCTACTAAAAGGAGCAGCCAAACTTCCATCAAATTATTTCACCCACATAAAGGCTACATATCTCGCGCTAAGGCTGTAGCGACTCCTTGAATAGACTCTTAATATGCTCAGAGTCCAACCAACAACGAACTATTAGTCCAATATCTGGGACGACGCTGTTGCTATACGCCCAGATAACTTAGGCTGCATTCAAAGAAAAGGCTCCAAGATTGATATGAAGATGCTCACAAACATACTCGAGAGCACAGACGCACTGTCCATCCCCTCATTCTCTTTCTCTGTCTCTGTCTCTCTCTCCAGTAGTTTTCGTTCCTCAGAGCTGACTGTTTTACGCCATTTCCACTGAGGGGCACACTGACAAACTCGTTTCTCTCTAACTCCCGTTATCAGTACTGTGTCCACCACTACAATCACCACATTAAACCACTTCTCACAGTACTTCCTTCCTGAAATGACATCCCTTTGAAATTCTTTCCTAGCCCTCGCTTTTACTACAGCTGAAATCTTGCAATTGTTCAAGAGGAACATCAACCCTGTGAATCTCATCAGTTACGGAGGATCTGTAAAGACCGTAGACACAACCCCTTCTTCGAACCCAAACTATTAACAAAAAAATCACAACTTGAATGAATCCTTCACTATAGATATTACAACCAACCAGTAGCGGCCTTTTCATCAGATTTCCTTCAATTACAACCCTGTAGAACCTATTTCTTTCATATATCCTGACCAACATATATAATCTACCTAATTTCTTATTGCGGGCGGCATTGGGTGGTTGAGAGGAAGTTATGTCATTTATATATTGACACAGCTGTGTGTCATGATTTTCTTATGTTTACAGAAAAATTCTGATGGCTGTTGCCAAAATCTTTCAATATGTCTTTATTAATCGACCTATATATCTACCTATATGTCTTATTAGTTATCCATCTATCTATCAGTGCCGTATGGTGGTTGTTGTAATCAATGTGCTGCCATACCCAATGCCACCAAATTTCAAGCAGGGTTATAACAAAAGTTTTCCATTAAGATTTCTGATTAAATTAATGAGTAAGGTTAATATTTGTAATGAATTTGTCATTTTCGATGGGTGTGCAGCTCATACCTAGCACATCTGGAATATACGCCCCTGCTATTTATATTCTTTTCTTTCAATCTCATTATCGTTATTTTCCTCTAACTTCGCGTCTTTACAACTTTTAACTCATTCTTTCTCTTTTTATCTTTTCTAAATTTCTCTTATTTTTTTCTCTCTCGCACTCTTCTAGTTTCTTTCCACTTCCACTTTCTCATTTTTTTCTCTATGTGTGTATGTGTGTATGTGTGGTGTATGTATAAGTATATATAAATGCACACACTTATGTGCACATACACACACACACACACACACACACACACACTTATATGTGCGTGTATGAATGCAGAAATCATATATATATATAGGTTCAAAAAAACAATAACAAAAAGACAACAAAGTGAGGACGTGATACGGATAGTGTTATTGGACGCTCCGGGAAAGGAAAGAGAGAGTGTATGACGTTTCGGGCGTAGCCCTTCGTCGGAAAGATGGAAAGTTCGGAGAATGGAAAAACGGAGAAAGAGGAAAATGGTACCGATGCCCACGAGGTTACATTGTGAAAAGACCGGAAGAGGAGGTGGTGGGGAAAAAGTTTTTTCTAAGACAGGAGAGTGAAAAAGGGAGATGAATATCTGTGTGTGCGCGAGAGTCTGCGAGTGTGTGTGTGATAACAGAACGTGTGTGTGCAAACAGTCTTACTGTAAAAATATAGCCCCTTGATATACAACAGGCGCTTCACCAACTAGAAATAAATAGTTACTTTCAGTTTCTGTTTTCTTTAAAGATTCGTCAAGAATCGCTTAACATCGCCTTCTATCTGTCGAAGTAAATCCCGTCAAAAATTAATTAGTTGTAGCTGGTAAGACTGTAAGATACCAAAATTCTGAAACTAAAGAAACAACAAACTTATTGCAATGGAGCTTTATAGATATTGAAAATAAATTCAACTCCAGGTTCACCCACTTCGATATTGTAGAATATTACCCATCCATTTCTAGGCCCCCCTTCTGAAAGCTAAATTTAAGAAATCGTTCACTGCTGTAACTGACGTTAATATTATATAATCACGAACGCAAGGTAGTCGCTCTCAGTTTGTGACGGCTCCTTCAGGATAAGAAAAAAAGAGAATAATCTCTTCAGTGCATCCAAGAGTCGCTACGATGGATCAAAAATATCGGGATTAATCGTATTATGTACTAAACGCTTAAAAAATAGAGTGCAGTCATCCTAGCATAGAACCATATGCAGATGACGTGCCAACAGTATCCCATTATTTGAACGGACATAATATGAGCAAATTTAGAAAAGTTTAGAAAAATTCAAGAATTTAAGCTAAAAATTACAAGAAAATCAAATAAACTTTCTAGACACTACCCTAAACCGAAACACTCTATCCCTACCGAAAACTAAATGAGGAAACAATACATATCAATAGGGATTTTATTCACCCACCCACAATTATAAAACGTATTACATATATCATTTGTAAACATCAGATAAGAACATATTTAATAAAGACTTTTAGTTTTTGAAAGAGGTGGTTTCAAAGACAAACTGAAGTACTTAGAACATCCTATACAAAAAAATATCAAATTTAGAAATATGAATATAATTGGATAATAGCACTTCATATAGTATCCACAAACATAGCAAGAAACTTCCTATCACTCATAAGTACATACTTCCCTGGTTTACTCAGATATCCCAAAATATTTAACAAAAATTCAATAAAAATCAGCTGTAGTTGTTTAGATAACAGGCCCGCAAATTTCCAACTACAACCAAAAACTAGAAATGCAATTGTAGAAACGCATCAAATTGTCAAAGGTGCTACTGTTTAGATTTGGTGTGAAAGGAAAATAAATTATATTTGCATATACAAGGATGACAAAAACACCTTGGAAAGTCGATGTTAACCGCACAAATAAATTTCGACAGTATGTGAAGAGTTATTCCTCCTTAAGTTTTGCATTCAAATCTCACTCAGACCAACTTTGCCTTTCTTCTATCTGTTGTTGATAAAATAATTACTCTAGAATCGATATAATTGATTATACGTTTAAATTTGGTGTCCCAGTATGGCCATAGTCCAATGACTGAAACCAATAAAAGAACTCTCTTTCTTTTCTAACATGTACAAAAATATAAAGATATATTTTCACTGTAACTGTTTGTCAAAACATTTTTAACTCAACTACTACCCTACTAAGAATCTTTTGAACCCAGACAACTTGCTTTCATTTCATTCACAGATTAAATGATTATTCCATTACATTCTTTTACAGAGCTTCCTGACTTAGTACCAGACGCTGAAGCACTTCGATTATCAATGCGGCTTGAGGACAAGCCCCTTTACTATTTACAATGTGCTATGGAAGAGAATTGTCTTGCATCAGAAGCTTATGAAGTTAAGGAACATTCCAGAGGTAATGAATTCTGATATAGTTTAAAGAAAGGAGGGTTGTTTGTTTTGCTTTGTTTTTGTTGCTTTTTATAGTAAAACGATTTGTGGTAGTTGCCTGGGTGGATATAGTATCAGACAAAACAATTGAGAGTTTGTCGGTTCGCGTAGCTTTCGTGGTTATATCGTAAAGTCGTATTTTCGACTCAACGCATTAAATACTTGGGCAAGGCACTTCATTTTACAGAGTTTCAACTCACACAGCTGAAAATGTGTTGCGTCAGTTGCCGAGTGGCGCCACACAGATTAATAATCAAAAATTTTGCAAATGGTCACGACACAATGGATGTCACCGGATATCCTGTTGTGTTTGTAACCAAAACACTTTTAGCTTTCAAATGGTTCATACAGAATTGGAAACTAACTATTGCATGCAGTGGCAACACTGTAAACTTGACAAGCGTCTCTTTGATTTGTCACACCAAATCGTATGCTTCATGCAATGAAAAAGCTACAAGCAATATAGCATCATATCCGGGTGAATGGGAATATATATCTCATGAATGAATTAATTGATTAACTCATCAATCTGTGCTTTATCACTCACTAAGTCACCGGGACACATCTGACGGCTTCGACTTTGTATAATGCTTCCATGAAGTATTCAGCAGAGTAGTCCACTCTACACTCCAATACTCCGTGTTGCCTTGAGAAAGAGACAGAGAGAGAAAGAAAGAGAGACAGAGAGATGGTTTCACGTCGACAACTGCACCACTTGGCAATATTGATGACTTGTCAGACATGCCGGCTTGAAGCAGTTATATTAATAATAATAATAATAATAATAATAATAATAATAATAATAATAATAATAATAATAATAATAATAAGAAGAAGAAGAAGAAGAAGAAGAAGAAGAAGAAGAAGAAGAAGAAGAAGAAGAAGAAGAAGAAGAAGAAGAAGAAGAAGAAGAAGAAGAAGAAGAAGCCTTTCTACTATAGGCACAAGACCTGGAATTTAGGCTCAATTGGTACTTAGGATGAAAGGATGAAAGGCAAAGTCGACCTCGGCGGAATTTGAGCTCAGAACGTAGCGGCAGACGAAATACCACTAAACATTTCGCCTGGCATGCTAACGATTCTACCAGCTCACTGGCTTAATAATAATAATAATAATAATAATAATAATAATAATAATAATAATAATAATAATAATAATAATAATAATAATAATAATAATAATGATAATGATAATGATGATGATGATGATGATGATGATGATGATGATGATGATGATGATGATGATAATTAAATTCGTTTTATTGGCCACAAGGGCTAATATCAATTAAAAACATATAAGGACAAAGACAGGACGAAGGTTACAAACGGTTTTGTCCGAAAAGGTAGGAAAGTTCGTCTAAACAGAGGAAGAAAACGGAGAAAGATATAAGTAAATAGAT
>NC_068982.1:166967336-166968326 GCF_001194135.2 Octopus bimaculoides
ACTTCCCTCTCTACTCTCATCTTCCTTTTCAAGTGGAACTTCAAAAAGTTGATGAGGCCTTGGCCAAAGAGGAAAGTGTCTGTCTTTAGCTCTTTCAAACGGGTCTACCATATCATCTCTTTCGCTACAGCCACTAGGCATAGGAAAATTGCCTTGCCCTCCTGGTTAAAGGAGGTCGGCGGGTCAATTCTCACGATGGATTCAGCTGATAGCCGGATCCGTCCTACACGTGACAGTAGCTGTTCGATATAGACCCACAGGTCAGCAATGCTCGGGCACTGGACGAGTGCGAGCGGCTGGACGTGACAGCGGCTGGACGTGTTCTTCGCTGCTCTGACCTGTCAGTAGCTGAAGACACAGAAACACTAATACAACCCAGCAGAACAACTGAAAAATAACGCTAAAAGACTGGAATGTCTACAGTTTCCTGTATTTTGAATTTCCCTCAAAATAAGTTAAGGAACTTACATATCTACAGCTTTCGAACACATAAACAATCAGCTTTAAAACCTTTTTCCTGAATATTCGAGAATGTAAACATCCTTTTATTGTAAAACAAAACAAAATAACACCAGTTTTCTCCGAACGGACATACAAACAAACACCTCAAAAAATTTAGAAACTTTAATATCGACAATTTTGTGTGAACACTTTGCCTTCCCTTCTTCCCTGACTAACAGAATATGTAAACATGCCTTTTATTGTAACAACACAATTAAATGCACGATAAAAAAAAAAAAAAATTAAAGAACTAAGCACCTGCCAAATATATACATACTGCACAACTACAAAAACTGTAAACCACAGCAAAACTTTTAAAAAGAAAAGAAAAATTCCAAAAGAAAAAAAAAAAGAAATTCAGAAATTCAAAAATTCAGCGCCTCGTTGCAAAGAAAACAAAGATGGTAAAATACGACCAAAGAATGAAGGGTTACCACCAGAATAGGTTATTCAGAGTAGATCAGAAGAGATTCTATAAAGAAAGAAATG
>NC_068982.1:166968750-166970951 GCF_001194135.2 Octopus bimaculoides
TCTGCTGCCCTAACTACTAGGCGATTGCGCCTCCACTATTCGAAAATGTAAACATCCTTTTAATTGCAAAAGTCCTACTGTATTCTCCAACTGGACAGACAAACGAACATCTCAAGAAAACTTAAAAGCTTTAATATATTACCCAAATACGTAAACACACCTTTTATTGCAACAACTCAATTGAATTCAGAAATTCAAAAATTCAGCGCCTCGTTGCAAAGAAAACAAAGATGGTAAAATACGACCAAAGAATGAAGGGTTACCACCAGAATAGGTTATTCAGAGTAGATCAGAAGAGATTCTATAAAGAAAGAAATGAAGAGTGTACAGATGAAAAGTTGATACCAGATAACATTGAAAGTAAAAGGTTTTGGAGTGACATCTGCAGCAAAGACAAGGAGCAAGCTTGCTTTGGCACATTTTTCTAAGCCAAATTTCATATTTATTTCTTTGGTAAATCCATGTACTGTCTGTAGTAATGTTTCCAGCTGTTTATCAGTTGTAGTGTACAGTTTTAGGTCATCTATATATAAGAGGTGGCTGATTGTTTTGCCGTAACAGTTGTATCTGCATCTAATTCTGTTTAGCATATCAGATAAAGGTGTCAGTACCAAGCAGAAAAGGAGTGGAGAGAGCATGTCTCCTTGGAATATTCCTCTTCTAATGGGGATGGCTTTGGTTTTTATGAGTCCCTCTTTTGTTTGGAGCTGTAGCACTGTCTGCCATTTATTCATGGAATGTGTTATATATTTGTAACGGTTGTTGATTGAACGATGAAGATCATTTTTTATAAGAAAATATTTATTTATGCCGTTACATTCTATGTTGCCATACCACGACGGGTAGGCCAGTGTAATAGTATATAAAACATGCAAGGTTGAGAATTTAAGCCTGTATCTGTATGTTCCTTTTTTTATAGCTGTAATTGTATAGAGGGAGAGATGGTAGGGTTATAATGTGGGCGCCGTTGTCTGACAGTGGTTGACAGTAAAGTTATTTCTCCCTCTGCCAAGTTGTAGCTAATCAGCCAGGCATCATTCTCCATGAGACGTCAAGTGACCACTGGTCACTAGAAAGAGAAAAGAGGAAGTTTTCTTGGAGTGTCCTGTTTATATAGCCATGAAGCAGGGCAGTGAGTGCAAAGGATTTAGCTTGTTTACCTCAATTCTAGATGGAGCAGAAGAGGTCAGAAAAGGGTCAAGTGGGGGGTTTTGATGGTGGTTGTGATGATGATAATTATTTTAATAATGTTTTTCCAACAGATTGGGTTGCAGCCACACGACGATTGCTTCGTTTCAGCAGTATTGTACATAACAGAGGCATTGCAGACTTTATCCCGAACACACCAAAAGATTCTTGGGAATGGCATGAATGTCATATGTAAGCTCTCTTTCGTTCTTCTATGTATTTTGCATGATATTGACATTTAATTGCTTAGAACTCAACCTAAACCTTGTCGTTATGTAATATATCTAAAGTAGCTAAGTTTAGTCGATTCTATCTTTTTCTAAACTATATCCTAGAGAACATTTGACAGCAGCCAACTGCAAACCAACGAAACTTTCGTTAATTATATAGTACTGCTCCCTTTAACAGAAATAGAATGAGTGTTGTTTCATTAGACAACCAGTATATAAGACAATTCTACATGGATATTTCGTTGTTTGCATGTGGACAGTACACCTACTTTCCTATACATCGGTTTCAATTTGTCTATTGCGAATAGGTATTTTATCATTTGACAATGTCTCCTGTGAAAGATTCAAGTCTCATCCGCTTATTTTAGAAAACAAACTCGTGTAGGATAATACATCTCCACTGCTTAAAGCGGTGAGCTTTAGATACCTACGACACTTATTTGTATATGGGGTGACTAAGCCATTTGAAAGGCCTTAGTGATTAAATCACAGGGCACTGTCATGGTATTAGCTGTCAGAAGTGAAAGTAGAACTGACAAGGAACGTTACTGCTGGTTTGAGTTGATTCTTTGGCTACTGACTAGCCGGAGCTATCTATCTGTCTGTCTGTCTGTCTGTCTGTCTGTCTATCTCACTATCTATATCTATCTATCTATCTATCTATCTATCTATCTATCTATCACTCGTTCACCTCTGTTTGTGTCCGTAGAATTTATCAAATTAGAAAACGCAAATTTAATATAAAAATATATTTTCTGAAATTGCAAATTATTTAAAATATAA
>NC_068982.1:166971385-166981935 GCF_001194135.2 Octopus bimaculoides
AGAGAGAGAGAGAGAGAGAGAGAGAGAGAGAGAGAGAGACAGCTCGCTTCGGCCAGTCATGGTATTAGCTGTCAGTAGCCAAAGAATCAACTCAAACCAGCAGTAACGTTCCTTGTCAGATTTTCTACTTTCACTTCTGACAGCTAATACCATGACAGTGCCAATCACAGTACAACGTCAATGTTATGATTTGAACATTCTACCTTTAGGTCATCAGTTGATTCAGTTAGCTACAATCCTCAGAATTTATGGGAGAGCTGATGTTAATCACATTTACTTTCTTGTGAGAAACGGCAAGAAACAATATTTTATTCTTTTTTAATGCATTATATAAACACCTCAGAGTTCATCGTCCCCAAACATGAAAATATTGTTACTCTGCATGTGAAGTCGTATATATATCTGCAAATATTTCGACTGTTAATATCTCTAAATTGGATAATCTCTAATTCTATGGATTATCCTGTGGAGGCGCAATGGCCCAATGGTTAGGGCAACGGACTCGCGGTCATAGGATCACGGTTTCGATTCCCAGACCGGGTGCTGTGAGTGTTTATTGAGCGAAAACACCTAAAGCTCCACGAGGCTCCGGCAGGGGATGATGGCGAACCCTGCTGTACTCTTCCACCACAACTTTCTCTCACTCTTACTTCCTGTTTCTGTTGTGCATGTAATTCAAGGGGTCAGCCTTGTCACGCTGTGTCACACTGAATATCCCCGAGAACTACGTTAAGAGTACACGTGTCTGTGGAGTGTTCAGCCACTTGCACGTTAATTTCACGAGCAGGCTGTTCTGTTGATCGGATCAACTGGAACCCTCGACGTCGTAATCGACGGAGTGCCAACAACAACAACAGCAACAACATGGATTATCCTAATCTACTACAGATCTCACTAACACGGCTAAAACTATTCTGCCTATACTATTTTGTGTATGTCTACTTTTGTCTCTGCTCTTCCAGTTGTTCGATTAAACATCAAAATACCAACAGCAATTAACATTTAAAACGTTTTATTTGTAACAACACACTTCATGTAATAACAAACAAAAGAAGACTAGGATACCGAGCAGCTTGTACAATAAATTAGAACAGTCTAAAAATTCTTCAATATCATTAAAAATTTCCTTCATTCAAAATTCCATGTCTAAGATCTGCAAGTATTCTGCTCCCCTGATAAAAATATCTCCAACAACTTCAGCCAATTTTCCATTTCTTTTCTACCCAGCCTAGTAACGATTCTTTTTAGTGGCTTACCCCTTTCCACAGCATAGGCCTTTGCTACTTACTTTGTAGCCAGTTACCTCAGTTCTCAATAAAAAATAAATCTAACCTAGCTGACATTTCTTCTACATAATGTTGACTCTTTAATGTCTTCGTCTGTTGATTTATCAAATACCTAAATATTTAAATACTGACAAATCCACGAGCCATAATGTTGCAGTCCTAGAAGGTATCCAATTTTCACATGCAACTATTGTGTCCAAATGTTGTTGTTCAGTTTCTTCAGCACTAAGAACGAAGAGAGTACGCAATAACATGCTCTATCCTTATGAAAAGGGGAACATTTGACGACCCCCACAATCTCATCAACTTAGCCTCGCATAGAAAAAATTATCATTATTTATTACCTATATAGGTGATTCCCAAACTGATTCTATCGACAACTCACTCATGATGCTCATTAACCCACAACATTAACCATAGATTGCGATACCCAAAATTGTAGAAGGTATTATCACAGGAAATTTCTAATAAGCAACAATAAACCGATCTCAACACCCTTTAGTGAGTAGCGCATATTCTAGAATCTACTGGTCTATAACACTTTCAGCTGCTTTTATTATTACAGCCGTCAGTCTTGGCTGATTCTAAAAAAAGTGTTCGGTAACATTGTAACTTGGTTGCAATGTTATACACAATATGCAGTCGTGTGTCCATAAGATATATGTAATATGGTGTGACACAACAGACCTCCGTTTGTGAGATTCTGTTTGGTGTGTCACAGTTCCATAGCATGATGTGATATATTCCAATCTGCTAGTTTGATGTAAAACAATATTTTACGCTTACTTATAGTGTTCGATATGATATGATATGATACAAAATGTCAAAGTATGTTTCACTATATTAAATAATATTCACAAATAATTTCAACCTGTATATTCTACTCTGCCAGGCATTACCATAGTATGGAGGTCTTCGCTCATTATGACATAATGGATTTAAAGGGAAATCGTGTAGCTCAAGGTCACAAGGCCAGTTTCTGCTTAGAAGACACTCGATGTCCATCTGGAATCACACCAAAATATAACTGTATTGGTTATGGTGATCAAGGTAAGAGTTTCATACTTTCTAGATTTTCAACTTTCTTCCTTAAATATTCGAGATGCGATCAATTACCAATAAATGTTTCCCGTCTTTGTGAACCACATCAACTATAACTCGTGTTGTGTACATCACTAGTTAGACTCAATTGTAATCATAACCTGTTACGTATGCAGATGACTGCCGCGTGCATGTATCAGAATTTACTGGTTTGTCTTTACCTATTTATGCTGACCTACATATATATAAGTTTCCTTCGTCTCTTCACTTTTTAACTTGAACCTCCTCCAAGTACCAGCCTACTTTCAACAACGTGTATTGACAATCTTAGCATTTGAACATTATTGTAAAAAGCGACTCGATGCTTTTCTATCTCGAATTTTATGCATTCTACTTCACATAGTTTCACATCAGTCATGGTTCCTGTTTTATTTATTTTATTTTTTTTCCTAATGCCCTCTTCTGAAGTTTCTCCTGAAAAATCTTGTAGCTAAAAATTCTTTTTCTGCCAGCACATAAAGAATTAAAGCACGGAACTGATTTTGACTGAACATTTGTGCAAGGACAGATAATCTTAGAGCACCAGCTTCTCGTGTAGTTTCAGAACCGTTCCAGGCATTTATCAAATATTTTGTGTGTTTCTTATTTACTATACTCACAAAGGATAGTTACATCAAAGTAATTTATCGGCCGCCCATACCTAATTCAGCCTCTTTATTTTGGTTGTACAAAATGTCGGGTTATTTTAGAATAGTAAAATTTGTTCGGTATAGGGTATTTCCGACATGTTTGTAAGTATTTAAAGCCTTGGAGCAAAGGACCTATATTCGTGATTCAATACTACAGCCAACTGGAATGTCAATAATTAATAACACTTTTTCTCTACACTGAGTTCATTTTTCTGTAATTTCAGTCAAAAGAAAGCCTAACTGTGTTGTAAAATTGCTATCGAAATACTCGAGACCTTGATAAATATTTATGAATTTCATTGTGAAATAATTGTGGTCTTCTTATCTAAGTATGTTGTTAAGTGTCTAAAATGTAGCTAACAGTTAAGTAAAATGAGAAATACTAAACATCGATTTTTGTAGATGAAGGAGTTTTGTTGATTAGATCTTCCAATATATAACTGTTATAAATTGTACAGATCATAATGGAACCAAAAACAAAATCAACCTACATAGAATTTGAACTCAAAACATAGAGGGAGAAAATTAAATACTTTATTACCTGTCCGGCGTTCCGCCATTTCTGACAACTTGACCCACTTTTCATGTATGATATTATTGAGGTGAAACGTTTGGCAAGAAGTAACTCATATAAATAATATGATATAAATATTACAAATTCCAAGTTTTGTTCCACTATTCAGATTTGTCATCGATGTACCTCTTCCAAGACGAAGAAGTTTAAACATACATCCCTTTACTTATTATTCTTCTCTTTCACGTATTATATTCAGTAACCACATACCAATATGGTTACTGTAACCACATTGGTATGTGGTTACACTCAACTACCGCAAGTCTTAACTCTCTCAAATCCCATAGAATAAAAACAATTCCCCACATGAAATACAGACATCGAATTTACTATAAAATTTAAATGTTCTTTGTTAACTTTTAATGATGATTTCGATCCCTCTTGTGACAGTAAGCTTGGATATACATCCAATTTAGGCACTTACTGCCTTCTGTTTTTAAGCAGTGCAGTCATCTCTCAACGGACCAACCCACCTAGTCGTAAGCAAGCACCACTTAATAATGCAGTGCTCCAAAATATGTAATGGCTGCACCCTAAAACTAAGGAGTATTCCGTTCCCATACAATGTAATGATTAATTCTTCCTATGCATATAACACTTCCTCACACGCAGTAATGTTTGGCGTTAGACGAGTAGTACAACACCATAAAGTGCAGAGTTTCCTCTAAAAACAATGGGAGACAAGAGACTCCAAGTTGTGATTTTTCTCAAAGCATTTGATGGGAGAATTTTGAAAATGAATGAAAAATATCACTCTTTATCTGTAAACAAACTAACTTCAATATTTTGTTAATGCTTCGAGAGTCAATGTAATTCTTGCTATCTTCAAAACAGGTCTTTCAGTGAACTGTTCAGACAACTATTACCACGACATAGACTGTCAATGGATTGACATCACAGATATGAAATTTGGAAGTTACATTCTCAAGGTATTTAATATTATTTTATATGGTTTTCTGGCTGCTAGCTTTAATTCACAATCTGGGCAATCAGACAACTAAATACAATTTTGTTTTTCTTGCCTCAAAATTCTGCTTAGAATTCAACATTAGAATCTAGCACTTGTAATCGTTTTGCTTCTCTAATGTGGTAAAATATATTTTTGCAAACAATTAACAAGAAACTAATAAATTGAATATTTTTGAATGTGTATATTTTCTGGTCTGCCAATACAAGTTTATCTAAGCGTATGTGTGCATACATATATGTGCATGTATATACAACATATGTGTGTATGTGTGTGTGCGGGTGTAACTCTGTGTGTGTGTGTATATATGTATGTATGTATATGCATATATATACGTATATACACTCATGCACACACGCACGCAACACATATATATATATCCAATCAGCATTTACAGGAGTTACAACAGTTCCAACAGCTTAAGTTATAAGTTATCGTTTAAAGTATGTTCATAAACGTATCAACTTATTTCACAAGGACAACATTCGAATCTGTATTATAATTTGTCTTTTCCATTTGTATTAGTTTTAATTTACTTAAAAATAATTTTATAATACCTACTTATAGATATTTGTAGTTAATAGTTACACTACAGTTGTAACAATAGTAGATAGCTATTGCTTTCTTTTACTACGCTGTAAGCTATATGTCTTATATTAGTAACGGTTAATGCTTAGTAAGATATCACTATTTTGTGTACAAGAAAACTAATCCAAAATCGAGTGGTGAACATTCCCATCGCTAAGAGGTGCACTGGACGACACTGTCTCCTCGCTATTCAATGGTGCACGTGCAGATTTACAGTAATACACTTATTTCTAAACCCTTCTTTAGCATTATTACAAACTAGTGTCCACCCAAAATATTTTGAAGCAGCCCTAGGCACCAAAGTCTGGCAACGAGCCTGGTGATAAAGTAGACTGTTTTGTTTTACATTTAAAGTATCCTCAAAAGCACACATAATATATTGTTCTTAGAATTCGAATGCAGCGTGGAAGATATATATTGGCCATTCAAATACACCTAAAGATTGTTAGCTTCACACAAGACCCTCTTCGGTCATGAATGACCATGGGATTGCAACTAGAAAGTTCCCCTCAGAGGAACAAGTCCGGGCAAGGTTGTTTATGGAAGACCAGCAGTCGTCCATGCATACCAGCCTTCCCTCTCCACGATACCGATGTTATCCAAGAGAAAAGAAAAGGCCGATACAGCTTCGCGCCAGTCACGTCGCAACTCATTCCTACAACTGAGTGAACTGGAGCAGTGTGAAAAAAATATGTCTTGCTAAAGAACACAACACATTGTCCAGTCCGTGAATCGAACTCATTCCTTCATAATTGTGAGCTCGACACTCTAACCACTGAGCCATGCGTTTTCACTAACTTCGCATATACATTTATTATTTGGTGTCCGGAAAAATCATATCAGTGACCAAGTCGCAATTGGTGCACTGAAAATTCCGACACCAGACAATACATGTTTAAGTGAAGTTAACAGTCTTTGTGGCTAATATCTATCTTTCACGCTACAATCGTTTTAGTTTCAACACATGGTCTCAGATCGAACCATTTGCCTGGCAAGTATATCTCCGGAAGTTTTTTATGATTGAACTACATTTGTCATTTTTTTTTCTTCTCTCTCTCTTCAGGTTGAATTCAACCCAAATATGCACGTCAGTGAGATGACATTTGACAACAATGTCGTTCAGTGCCAGCTTTATTATTCAGGGACATACGCACAGGCTTATAATTGCGAAATAATTCCACTTTTGCGCAGAGATTAACAAAGGATCTCCCTCCCACTACGTAGAATAAAAACAATTTACATGCTACCCGGTTGAAACCCGAAATTCTGACATCAAAATATTGCTAAAGGATGTGAAAAAAGTGAAAGAAAACAAAACAACAACTACAGCAGCAGCAGCAATGAGAAAAGTAATTTCTTCTGATAAAAACTATACAATTCGAAAATAGAGATGGTTCAGCCAAAGAAGATATAGGGGAGACAACCCTGTGATACTATTTTGGCACTTGTCTAAATCAATTGCTTCCTTAAGATGACAGTGTTTCTATTTATTTTATAATTTTTTAAAACTTTCTGTTCTTCATTTATAATTGTTGCATATTTCTATTTTTAATAGTTATTTTATACATGAGGCTAGTATTGTTTTATTATACATACATGTACATTATTTGGATACATGCACACACACACACACACACATACATACATACATACATACATGCATGCATATATACGTATATAAAGCTATTTACATGAACAAAATCAGTAAGTTCTAAATACATATTGTAGAGCGAAATGTTTTTAAAGATATATTCTGTTAGTGGTAATGCATTGTGACTTGAGATTTCCTATCAAACGGTAGCCTTTATTTGAATATCAGCGATCAGAGATGAATTGCTATAGTTTCTTCACAGCTTCCGGTACTGCATTATTGGTTTCAGGATATGATTATGATAGGAAGAGTTGTACTAACATACCAATATTTATTGTTTGGGCAGGGCGGCGTGCTGGCAGAACTGTTACCGCGCCGGGAGACATGCTTAGCGGCATTTCGTCTGTCTTTACTTCTGAGTTCAAATTCCGCCGAGGTCGACTTTGCTTTTCATCCTTTGGGAGTCGATAAAATATATACCAGTCGAGTTCCTGGGTTGATATAACCGACTTACCCTTCCTCGAAACGGTTAACCTTTTGCCAAAATTTGAAGCCTATATTTATTCTTTGGATGAGTTATTTCCCTTTGATTGGTTAAACCCCCCCCCCCCCACTTATCTTTCGAGTTGAACTTATAAAGAATAAAAGGTTACAGGGTCGTTAAATAACTGCAACATGATAAAAGTAGGAAAAGTTAATTAGTTAAAGTTTTAAAAGTTTCATTGGGTGCATTGTTATATGGCAAACTGAGCTATTGATAGGATAGAAACTATAGGAGTAGGGAGTGAAATGGGTGGAGTATGATTACTGTTGTTAAATAATTGAGTATTGATCACTCCAGTTTGCCAGTGTTTCAGTTGATAGCTATCGAAGTAGCGGCATTTAGGGAAAAATCACTGATCTGACCTTTATATAGTCTCTGAATTTATTAAGAATCTTGTATAGGATAATTTTCTGCTATACATAAGCCGTAAGCATTTGTACTGTATTTGTATGGACAGTCTTACCAGAGGAGATTCTACTTGAGATCGAATGTAGTAATAGGTTCTTTCAGATACCACACGTAATTTAAGAGTTTGTTATATTCCTGAAGAAATTAAGTATGTTTGCATCATTATTCAAATGTACTGTCTACCGTAACCTTCAGTGTCTTCACGTGATGCTTAGATTGTGCTTGGTAGAGGTAACTTTTGGCAGTACATGACTGATTAAGGGGGCATGAATGCTTAAGCAATTAGCTTCGGTTGCTTCAGTTAGCCTTTTTAAGTTTTTTTGTTTTTTTTTTTATAACTCAGTTTAAGATTATTTCTACAGAATATTTTCTATATCAGAGGCTAATAAAGAAATGCATAAACATTAAGGTTAGAAAGCTTTTAATAATATTGGACTTGATATTTCAGAAGGAAGGTGTGAGCTAGATGATATTACAGTGCCTTTTCTTACAAATGATAGTTGGTGAGTTAGATGTACATCTTATAGTATCTTTGAAACTGCTAGTTTCTACTATTTATTTTTCATGGAGATTTCTTTACTTGATGACAGGTTAGAGCAGTGGTTCTCAATCAGGGTCCATATAAGATTTTGGGTGTTCCACACAATAAAATAATAAACTGAGGATCCACAATAGTATTTTAAGGGCCCCTGGAAAGATATTGCTTTAAATGTATGTAATATTACAGAAAACAGCTAGATTTCTTTTTCTAACATTTTACATAATTCAAAGTCCACCAAGTGTGAAAAACAAAATAGAAATTTTAGATGAAGTTTCAATAAAAATAGTAATCAAAGGGATCTATATGTAAAATATGGTTGAGAACCCCTGAGTTTCTTCTATTGATAAATATTAATCTGAGTTTCTTTTTAAAATTGTAGGGTATAAAAAGTTTCTATATTAATGTATGTGAGTTTATCTTTAAGTTTGCTAGATAGTTTGTACTTATTTACAGTTAATTTGCTGAGGACAACATCTAAGAAATTCACACTACTTAGATTTGATGAACAAATGTAACTACTCACTCATCTAATCTTGGCTATTGGATGATTGATAAATCTGCATTTAGGATGCAGGGCTGGATCTCATTATGATCCCGGTATGCAACATAAGTTTTGTATTTAGCTAAATCTTCTTAACTAATATCCAAGTTTATAAGTTATATTTTTGCATCAGTATTTGTACCATTATAAGTGTGTACACTAGTCGTTTGTAACTCACATCCAAAATATAGATATTAGTAAGTAATGAATTCTCGTTCTCAAGCATTTTCAAACCCATAATGCAATACCAAAAACTCTGTAAAGAATAAATAACACTTTATATATATATATATATACATGGATAATGTTTCAGCAAGATGTCTTTACATTATCTGAGTATTAATTGTATCTCATGAATATGAGACACCAAGCTACAATCTATTATCACTAATGATGTATAACTTTATTAAGGTGTAATTTCTACAGAAATATATGCATGCAACCATGTGTGTGTTTCGTGTGTATACATATCATATGAAAAACATGTATATTATATATACATATGTACATGTGTATATGTATATGCACACACATATACACATGTATATACATATGTGTGCGTGTGTATGAATGCATATATGCATATGTGTGTGCATGCATGTGTATATATGTATATATATATATATATATATATCCATATATTCTCAAAATGTATCACGTTAACTCGGTATATCAACCTGCAAATCGACTGGGATATCTTGTTTTTTAGTGTTATTTTGCTACCCATGGTAACTATTAACGTATTCAAATTATCGAAAGTTTCAATAACTGAGATAATATTAATACACATAAAATAATATACAATATATATATATATATGTGTGTGTGTGTGTGTGTGTGTGTGTGTGTGTGTGTGTGTGTGTGCATGTGTGTGGTGGGGTATGTACATGTGTATACATATATATATGTGTGTGTGTATACATATGTATGTATGCATGTATAAATGGACGTATAGTGGAACATAGTTTTATCCTCATGTGCTATACAATGCAGAAAAATACTTATGCAATGCTTTAGGTAGAGTGGAATAAAAGTTATTTATTCAAAAATGTAGCAGTGAGAGTTGTTACTCAGAGTTTCAAATATCAGGAATAAGAAACTTTGATTAGCATGACACAAATACACAGATTGAATAAATTCTACACGTGTGTGTGTGCGTGTATCTGTGTGTGTGTGTGTGTGTGTACATATATGTATATGAATATATATATATAATTATATCGCAAAAGAAGCACACTAAGTTATAGAGCAGTAAAGGATTTGGAGAAAGATAGTTATGAATGTATATATATGTGTGTATATGTATATATATGTGTGTGCATGTGAGTGTGTGTATGTGTATGTATGCATGTATCTATATATACATGCATGTGTCTATATATACATGCATATATATATATATATATATATATATATATATATATATATGTATGCATGTATGTATATATACATGCACATGCACACACACACACAAGCACAAGTACACATGTGCACGTGCACACACACATGCACATACAGAGTTGTTTCACAGATCAGATCTCGTTTGCTCTTACATTGAAGTCATCATTGCCCCACATTTATATATACTATATAGGTATATATGTATATATATATATGTGTGTGTGTAGACACTTTTATATCTATATATATATATATATATACATAGGTACATACATATACATATATATACATATATATAAAAGTGTGTCTACATATATATATATATATATCAAATATATATGTTCTATATATATATATATATATATATATATATATATAT
>NC_068982.1:166983807-166986597 GCF_001194135.2 Octopus bimaculoides
TATATATATATATATATATATATATTTATACATATGTGTGTGTTGAGTTTGTGTATGCATGTGTTAGTATGTGTGTTTGTCTGATTGTGTGTTTGTGTGCATGTGTGTGTGTGCATGTGTGTGTGTGCACACACACACGTGCATGCATGCATGTGTGCATGTGTGTAAATCTACAAAATAGGTGGGAGATTCTAAAGTTGCCAAAATTTTATATACTTTCATTTTTGTCAATGACATTTTACTATGTTTTTTTTGTTTTTTTCTTTTTGTTTTTCTTTTCTTTCTTCAATTTTCAAGCATGAATATTAAAATGATATATTTAATGTTTAATTTTGTCTATTCCACTACAATCTTGTTTATTTTAAATCTTAAGATTGATACTATGTTGACGGACATACATATTAATGTGTGTATATTGGTAATTCATAAAATTGTATATATAAGTATACAATACTGTCTGAAAAGACAGATATATATATATATATATATGTGTGTGTGTGTGTGTGTGTGTGTGTATGTCTATATATACATGTATATATATATATATATATTTGTGTATGTATGTGAATATATACACACACACACACATACATACATATATATTCATATATATATATAAATATATATATATACACACACATATATATACACACACATATATATACACACACTTGTATATATATATATATATATATATATACACACACGCACATTATATAACATACAAATTTGAGTACATGAAAAAAATGTAGCATCAAAAATTTTAGAGTTATTGTATATACAAAATACAAACGATTGATCATATTTTAATTATTTTGAGTTTCATGTTTTAATTAGTGGCTAATTAGACATTTATCTGACTTAATTTACTTATTGAATGTGAGGTTTACATGTCAGTGCAGTGTGAAAATTTGATAAAACGGATTCTATTAAGGCGTTATGGGAAAGACAGCTGCATGGAACATAATTCTCAATGGACAAAAATAAGTTATCTCCCTTCATTTGTACATAAAAAAAAATTAAACGGAATACAAAGAAATAAAAAGAAAATGTGATGAATAAAATAAACTAAAATAGAGAACAATGTGGAAAAATTTGAAGTATGGAAGTATGCTAGCTGGGGAAAGGTCGAAGGGAAAATAGAAACGTGATGAAGAGGATTAAGATAAAAAGTATCAAATGTAAAATGTGATAAATCTGCATTTACTTATTAATTCACATGTATATAAGGCAAACGTGTGTGTGTGTGTATGTATGTATAAATGTATGTATATTTGTATATGTGTGTGTGTATATATATATAAATAATAAATAATAAATGCGCCTTTTTAAAGCCTAGCCAGGCTCATGGGCCCGGTTTCCCGGTTTCGATGGCGTATGCGTTCCCTAGCTGGATGGGACGCCAGTCCACCGCAGCGTTACTCATTTTTGCCAGCTGAGTGGACTGGAGCAACGTGAAATGAAATGTTTTGCTCAAGAACACAACGCGTTGCCCGGTCCAGGAATCGAAACCACAATCTTACGATCATGGTGCTGACACCCTGACCACTAAGCCACACACCTCCACAAATAAATGCGCCCTTTTAAAGCATAGCCAGGCTCATGGGCCCAGTTTCTCGGTTTCAAAGGCGTATGTGTTCTCTGGCTGGACGGGACGCCAGTCCATCGCAGCATTACTCATTTTTGCCAGCTGAGTGGACTGGAGCAACGTGAAATGAAGTATTTTTGCTCAAGAACACAACGTGTCGCCTGGTCCAGGAATTGAAACCACAATCTCAAAATCATGATGCTGACACCCTAACCACTAAGCCACACACCTCCACACACACACATATATATATATATATCTTTTATCTCTTACTTGCTTCAATCGTTAGTCTGTGGCTATGCCAGGGCACTGCCTTGAAGAATTTTGGTTGAATGAATCGACCCCAGTACTTATGTATATATGTATATATTTTTTAAAGCTTACCACTTATTCTATCAGGATCTTTAGCCAAACTACAAAAGTTATGAGAAGTAAACACACCACCACCGGTTGTCAAGTGGTAATTGGGTATAAACACAGATACAAAGACACACATGCACACACACAGATATGCGTGTGTGTGCACGCGTGCATGTGTGTGTGTGTGGATAGATAGTTAGATGTACATATATATATACAACAGGCTTCTTTCAGTTTCTACCTACCAAATCCACTCACAAGGCTTTGTTCGGCCTGGTCAGACTATAATAGAAGACACTTGCCCAAGGTGCCAGCAAAGTTAGAGACAGCTGTTTCATAATTTGTATCTAATTACATCAGCAACACTAAAATATCCAACACACACATAAATATACATACAGATGCACGTTCATTATTGTTCTGTAACATAAGGAATCAGATTGCTCATCAGAACATTTTATCAATAGTAAGCATTTAGCTCTCTAGCCTTTGATTGATAATTATATACTCGCCATTATTATGATTCTTGGATTTTCAGGAAAGTAATGTCAATCTTACATTCTAGTCTCAACTTCTCAACCATTGCCTTTCTTGATAGCTGGACACTGTGTAGGGAGCTTACCATGGGCTATATATATATATATATATATATATATATATAATTTTAGGGAAAAGAACCAAGGTTCATGAACTCATCGATGAAAATCCACTGTCTTTTCCCTAAAACTATATATTTATATATATTTTATACTGTGAAACTTAATTTAATTTCAATTTTTAATAAATTGATTTTAATTGAGTTTTTAACCTATAATTTTGGATTTCATCCCTAATATTATTAT
>NC_068982.1:166986747-166989261 GCF_001194135.2 Octopus bimaculoides
ATATATATATATATATATATATATATATATATATATACACACACACATATACACATACACATACATATATATCATATATATATATATATATATATATATATCAAATATATATGTATATATATTTATGAATGAATGCATGTATGTGTATAATATGAATGTACAAATATACATGTGACATAACTGCAGTTGACAATGTTAAATTCCTTGGCTCAGTATAAATATATTAGGCTACAATTAAAACCTTATATGTGTGTGCTTTTATATTTATACAATATGCTTCTTTGATCAGCAGAGATCTCTATATACATTATGGTATGGGCATGTACATGCTCATTATACTTGGAACTTTTTCAACCCATGCTAGCATGGAAGGCGGACATTAAACGTTGATGATGATGATGACAGATTTTTATAAATCTATGTGTTTTTCATTTATGCAGAGATCCATGAATTGATGTATAGTTGTATTTATGTGTATATGGATGAAACATTTTGTATATTGTTAAAAATGGGAAATGGATATGATTAAGTATGGCATATATCTGTGTCTTTGTGCATCTATGTGCATATAAATAAATATGTGTGTGTGTGTGTGTGTGTGTGTGTGCATATGCATATATATAAAATAATACAAAATAAATGTATTTGTATATGTATAATTATATATGAATGTTTTTATGTTTCTGTGCATACACTATCTTAAGTCGTTATGCTTCATATGTATGAGCAAATATGCACACACACACACACACACACACACACACACACACACACACACACACACACACACACACACATCTGCACATAACTATGCATACATATATCTTTGAAGACCTATAAACACAAAAATTCTTACAAATTATATGATATTGTTTTGCATACATAACGGAACATGTAGCAACATATATGCTCATATACAAACATACATGCATGCATATACACGTAAACACATATATACATACACACACACACACACACATATCAATACATATATACATATATACATGCATACATATGTACATTCCCACACATATATCAATACATACATACACAGACACACATATCAATACATACATACTTACATACATACATGCATACATACATACATACATACATACATAAATGTGTTTCTAAGTATGCATATATATGTGAGCAAGTGTATACTAATGTATACTTCATGTTTTACTTTATAGGAAGTTATAGAAGGTATGATTCTGAATATTTTTGAAAAAGATTTTGTATTAATATTTATTTTCCTATATTGGCTAAAATGGTATTTCTATCCCATTAGCATTATACTTTTCTTGATTTTGTGGACTACGTGAGTAATAGGTTGCTGTCTCTTATATCATATTTAAGAAATAATATAACTAAATATTTTAACTTTTGTATGGTAACTGTAATACAGAACAACCAAATGATTATTTTAATCATACTCTTTAGGATGAACTATTCATTATTGTAATAGATGTTATGGAACCAATACAAAAAGAAAAGAAATTATATAGCTTTTAAAAACACCTTTAACTAGGATATTGATAATTCCAGTTTATTATATTACAAATACTCACAGAGTAATAAATTGTAGGTTGTAGTATATTTAGCTTGATATTGGTCATGGCTAGTAAATTCATCTCAAAGCTCTTAATTCTGTGATTTTGAAATGCTGGTATAATTTTTTGAGATTTTTTTGTTTTTGTTTAATATGTATATTTGTGTGTGTGTGTGCTGAGAGAGCATAGGAGAGAAAGAGAAAAATGTGTCTGTTACAATATCTAATGGGTTAGAATATATGTAGCATTATATGTTATAATGCATCAGCTGTCTAGCATGGAATTTGAAAATTAGTATGGAAAAAATTATAAGTTAAAAGAAACAAAAACTTAGACATTGTATTGTGAAAAAGAAATGAATAAATGTGATATCTTTATATAAAATATATTGTTTTCGTTTCTTTGTTTTTTTTTTTGTTTTGTTGTTTTTGTTGTTTCTTTCTTTCTTTCTTTTTATATTTTATTTCAGTAAAGGTCCCTCAGGATGGTTGAGTCCAAATTCTTTTGATTCTGATCCAAACATGAAATCTTGGTACAGAAAAAAAAACATTTACATGCATTACATACATACATGCATTCATGCATGCATACATACATACATACATACATACATACTGGATCTAGATTAGAAGCTAGCTCTTTATTGGCAAGAAATCTTAAAATAAAACCGAATTACATACATATATACATCTCTCTCTCTCTCTCTCTCTCTCCCTCCTTATATATACATAAAGAGAGAGAGAGATGTACATACTTATCATCATCATCGTTTAACGTCCGCTTTCCATGCTAGCATGGGTTGGACGATTTGACTGAGGACTGGTGAAACCGGATGGCAACACCAGGCTCCAGTCTGATTTGGCAGAGTTTCTACAGCTGGATGCCCTTCCTAACGCCAACCACTCAGAGAGTGTAGTGGGTGCTTTTACGTGTCACCCGCACGAAAACGGCCACGCTCGAA
>NC_068982.1:166991460-166992631 GCF_001194135.2 Octopus bimaculoides
GCTAAATAAACCTGTCGCCTAGCCTCCCTTCTGGCACATTGGTACAATTCCCTGCTACCACCGTTCTTCCAGTCCTTCCAAGCTTGTTTCTTTTGTCTAATAGCCCTGTCTACCTCCTTGTTCCACCACCACGTTACTCTGGGTTGGGAGGGGACCTTACACCACCCACAAATCTGGTCGGTGGCTTTCAACAGGTTGTCCCGCAGAAATCTCCAATTGTCTTCCACGTTGTATGATGCTATATCCCCTTCTATTTCGTTGTATATACATATATTTATGTGTGTGTGTGTGTAGTCTTTGTGTGTGGGAGATGTACAGGTACAACAAACACTAAAAATGTACAGAAATAGACTCTATCAAATACCAAGAGTATACCTAGGAGTAGTGATAGCTTTTCTTATCTAAGTGACCAAGTCAGCAGTGGATGTGGAAGCTCCGAGAGCATAGCTGCTAGAATAAGAATAGGCCAAGCAAAGTTCAGAGAGCTTCCACCTTTGTTGGCAAGAAAGGGCTTCTCCTTCAAAGTGAAAGGCAGATTTTATGATGCCTGTGTGTGAACAGCCATGCTGCACAGCAGTGAAATTTCGGTTGTGACTGCAGAGAGCATGTGAAGGCTTGAAAGAAATAAAGTTAGAATGCTTCCCTGGATGTGCAATGCCTGTGTGCATGTACAACAGAGTGAAAGCATCTAGAAAGATGAATTAGGCATGAGAGGCATCAAATGTGGTGTGCAAGAGAGACAATTGTGCTGGACGAAGACAGCTGCATAAAGAAGTGCCAGTCTCTAACTGTGCAGGGAATCTGTGGAAGACATAGACCCAGGAAGACATGGGACAAGGTGGTGAAGCATGATATTTGAATGTTGGGTCTCATGGAGGCAATGACAAGTGATTAAGCCCTTTGGCAATTTTCTGTGCTTGAGAAGACCTGTCAAGGCAAGTGAAATTGTAATTGTGGCCGGTGACGGTGATATGTAAAAGCACCCCTGCTGGTGACATGAAGTAGTTGGCATTCAGAAGGGCATCCAGCTATAGAAATCCAGCCAAATCAGACTAGAACTTGGTACAGCTTGCCAGATTACCAATTCTAGTCAAACCATCTAACCCATGCAAGCAAGCATGAAAAGCAGACACTAAATGATAATGAGGATAATGATGATGATGATGATATA
>NC_068982.1:166994158-167014029 GCF_001194135.2 Octopus bimaculoides
GGACGTTAAACGATGATGATGATGATCATCATCATCATCATCATCATCCTCATTACCATCATCTAATATCTACTTTTCTGTGCTTGCATGGATCAGACACAGATTTTTGAGGCAGATTTTCTATGGCTAGATGCCCTTCTTGTTACTAGCCCTCACCTGTTCCCAAAGAAGATAACAAAATAATACTTCCTCTAGTCCTCCAAATACAGAAAGCTCGATGGCTGGACATTTTTCATGGAAGAATGCAAATGAACAGTACACATTGTATAGAGGTGATGTTTATTTCCAATTTGTATGAATTGTCAAGACAAGAAGACATGAACATACACACACACATATGTATATATATATATGTGTGTCTTTGAAGACCTGTGAATGATGTAAGACCTTTGACAGTGTGCAGCAGTAGACACGAAAGAAGCACTCCAGCTGATTAGGGTGCACAGTGTACACCCGCCTGATGGCCCCACTTCTGAAGATGGCATCTTCTTCCCAACCCTCAACACTTGCTCCTTGCTTGCATGTTCCATCTATTGTGTGACCAGGTAGAGTATATAGGATCTTCAACACACAACAGCGTTCAGGTAATCAGATCATATTGGCATAATTTGAAGAAAGCTGTCAAAGTGGTTTCTGGTGGAGTCAGAACTACGTTTCAAGTATTGTCTTCTGTGAAATATTCACACAAGCCATCTTCAAGATGTACAGATAGATTTACCACTTTTGGATGCCGCTCATGGATTTCAAAGCCCAGGATGTGCCACATTGCCTCGTTAGAAGAATTATACCTGCTCAACTTGTATTGCTGAATTTCATGTGCCTGCCTGCATTCTTGTTCAAGTCCAAAAACCGCCATATCTGAGCCCTTATTGATGCATTTACATACATATTTAATACTCTTTATAGAGTTGCATGACTCAACAATAACATGGGTCTGCAGTGTTTTAGACAGCAATGAGTTGTAGGACATGATCCGCCTGTTGTCAGTTTCCATCTCTTGACCATTAACTTTGAGCTTGGTAGTGTTTCCATCATCTTCTGGTTTTCGGTAGAAAGAGTTATTATTGGTATTTCTGTTTAAATTTTTCTTTATTTTTTCATTATTTTGCTGTTTATTATTATTATTATTGAGTGAGAGAACAGCACATGCCATCAAAGTGACACTGGGGTACAAATATACAAAGCCCAGTGTACCCATCATGTCTACCCATCTGATAAGGGTACACCGGGCAAATGCATCACAACAATATGTGCACAACATGGTGATCTTGTATCAAGATAAACAGCATATGACCTTGCAGTAGGTGCCCAGTTAGAATTTCCTTCAGGTGAAGTAGCTCATTCAACTCAAAAGATCCCTAAATAGGGGTTAAGGATGATGAATGAAACACCCATATTTCCAGGTGAATTATTCAAACCCCAAAGAATTCCTTTCAACACAATGGTTATGATGCTCTCCCACTACTTCTGCTCATGATCAGAGATGCACATATCGTCAGCCACTAAGGGACATGCTCAACTGGTTACAGTCAAGCAAATCTGTGGTATTGAGCAGAGTATTTGCAGTAGCTCATCTTTTACACCAAGGCAAAACAAGGTACATGATAACACTATCAATCAGTTAAGATCAAAAGCCATGAGAGCCACTGCCTGGTACAGTATCAGGGCATTTATTATTATTATTATTGTTATTGTTATTATTATTATTATTAGGGTGGCAAGCTGGCAGAACCATTACTACACTGGATAAAATGCTAGAATGGCACTCTAAGTTCAAATTCCACCAAGGCCAACTTTGCCTTTCATCCTTTTGGGGTTGTTAAAATAAGTAATTCTCAATAATTAGGGTCTAATTGACTTACCATTGCCCTCAAAAACTGCTGGCCCTGTGCCAATATTTGAAACCATTATTAGAATTGTAAGCACACCAGGCAAAATGCTTAGTGATAGTTCATCTGTCTTTACATTATGAGTTAAAATTCAGCCGAGGTGGACTTAGCCTTTCATCCCTTCCAGAGTCAATAGGTATCAGCTGAACACTGGGGTTGATGTAATCAATTTACCACCCTCTCCCGAAATTACTGTCCTTATGCTAAAATTTGAAACCATTATTATTATTTGTTAGCACACCAGACAAAATTCTTAGCAGCATTTCTTCTGGTTTTACAGTTTGAGTCCAAATGCTTCCGAGATCAACTTTACCTTTCATCTTTTCAGAGTTTGTTAAATAAGTACCAACTGAGCACTGGTAATTGACTTAGCTGTCCCCTAAAAAACATTGCTGGCCTTGTGCCAAAATTTGAAATCATTATTAATACTACTACTGATATTATATGCATTGTCCCGAGGACCTTCTTTTTTTTTCTCCAACCCCATCACATTCCCGTCTTATGCTCTCTCACCTTCTCTTTCTATTCTCCTATGATAATTGAACTGTTCTTATTTACATACTGGTGTAAACAGAGACCTATATCTTTCTCAGTACTGTACTTTTGCTGAGTAATGCCAATGAATGGCGTCAGAAGCATTAGTTCACATAACCAAGATTTATACTGATGTAATTAATGTTTTGGCAGGTTTTATAACACACATGTACATAATATAAAGCTTTAATATCAATCACGTTTTCTGTGCTCCTTTTTTTATACAATGTATGAACCCCATTGGTTCAAGATTATATACATGAAGAGGGCTGAGAGCTAATCAAATGAAGTTTCAGTACGTTACTCAAATTTCATTTATCAACTCCAGAGGGATCAAACTCAGACAGGGTCAATGTTGACCTTGGTGCTCTAAAATTTCCATCACACAACAACTTTATTAAGAGAGAAATACAAAAAAAGGGATGCAAAAGTCTGTATCAAAATATAGAAAATATAATTTATTTTTTCTTTCATTGATTTTTTTATTAATGATTTAGTGATGAACAATGTTTCATTATATACAAAAATGATCTGGAAACATCCCAGGTACACAAATAAACCACAGATACTATCTGAATAACACAGAAAACATCACTCCAACAGATACAAGGAAATATTTTAAAAAATCAATATTTCATTGAATAGAATGTTTAGTTGAGGCAATATCACCTTCATGTCTCATCAGAGAAAAGTCAGTTTTACCCTGTGAAGCTTAACTTCAGTTCAAGACAAAGCAAGAGGAAATTGACAGACTAGAAAATCCAAGCATCTCAACTAGGTGCAACTTAGAAATGCTTTTGAAAATAACCTTATATATATTTGCAGTTGTTGCCAGTTCCCAATTTAATAGTTCTCACAATTAGATTGGAGCCTGGTGTTGCCATCCAGTTTCACCAGTCCTCAGTCAAATCGTCCAACCCATGCTAGCATGGAAAGCGGACGTTAAACGATGATGATGATGATGATGATGATGATGATGTAATCCAAACTAGAATAATCAAATGGCTGCTAATCATCCAATGATAATCAGCCATACATAGAAGTTCATCATAATCATCATCCTTTAACATCCGTTTTCCATGCTGGCATGTATTGGACAGTGGCATCATTCAGTGTTAAATGTCTGAATGATTTAATACAATCAATGAATGAATTAATGAATGAATATGTGCTTATGTATGTCCACATGTATTCATGTCTTGGACCCTGACAAACCGTCCAACCCATGCTGTATGACAGAGGGACTGAAACACCCATTCACTGAGTCTACCAACTTAACCCACCCCATTTTGAATACCATTCTGTCCCCTACTCTGCTCCACACTAATCACTGGCATCACTCTCTCCCTTCTCCTAGGTCTCTTTTCCTTCCACCTCAATACAGTTTGCAGTGCTATTGTCTCCATCATCACGCTCTCACAATATATCTTTCCCAGCCTTCATGAGGGCAAGGTGAACCAACACAATTGTGCTGGTGCCAAAAAGCACCCAGTACAAACTGTAAGTGATTGGTATTCAATTTGAGCAGTAACAATGCAGGGCTTTATGAGCTGTATGAGCAAAGCAACCTCTATAGCACTGGTACAATAAAAATATGCACTCAATACACTCTGTAAAGTGACTGGTATTAGGAAGAACAAGCCATAGAAACTATGCCAAAAATGAAACATTGAAGCAAGTTCAGGCTCTCTAATCCACTGAATCATGTAGAGTCATCCTACCCATGGAAAAAACAAATGTGACATAAAATGATGATGCATGTGTGCGTATGTGTACGAGTGTGCATGCACATGCATACATGTGTAAAAAGACACACACACACACACACATATATATACATATACATATATATATATATATATATATATATATATATATATAAACTCTGCCAAATCAGATTGGAGCCTGGTGCAGCCATCTGGTTTTACCAGTCTTCAATCAAATCGTCCAACCTATGCTAGCATGGAAAGCGGACGTTAAACGATGATGATAATGATGATAATGATGATGATGATGATGATGATGATGGTATATATATATATATATATATATATATATATATATATATATATATATATATATATATATATATATATATATATATATATATATATATGAAAAAAATGAAAAGGAATAGCTTTTCTGATAATTTTTCCACTTTAATAATTAGATGTTTATAAATACCTAATGATTTATAAACATCTGATTATTAAAGTGGAAAAAATTATCAGAAAATCCATTCTTAATCATTTTTTAGATGTACAATACTGTACCAAGGACTTCCTATTTCTGATTTATATATATATGTAGATATGATAATTCCAGACAGTAGATTGAATCTACAAACATATTTTCAACAATCTCACTAGGTGGGAGAACAGCTCAATGTACTGAAGAAGGCTAACTTAGCCTAAACAGCTACCACATGTTTAACACACTAACTCTAAAAACAGCCCCAAGAAACTAACTAAATGGATTTAAATATTTAGACAACCTCACTACTAAGCTGACTTAATGGAGACCACTTCCATAATCTAAGTGGGCCTAGAGAAACAACTCAGTAGACTAAGGAAGACTAACTTAAAAGAGATTATTTCCATAAGCTTAGTGAGGCATCTCAATAGAGTCAACTCATTAATAAAAATTGAACATCAACTGCATCAATCTCACAGTTTGGGAGGGTTTGCAAGGGTGAAGAACACTGGCCTTCTTTTGACAAACACTCCCTAATCTCAAACAGCATCTGAGAGTTTATTTGTCCCCCTTTGAATTCTCTCTCTCTCTCTTTCTTTCTCTCCTTTTATCATGAAGATTCATCACTTTCTTGGTTTTCCTCTTCGCTACTTTCCTCCTCTTCATCTTCTTCCCCTTCTTCATCTTCTTCCCCTTCTTCATCTGTTTCAACCTGATCTTCTTCCACTTGTTTCTGTTTCCATTTCTTTGCCATTGCCAGCAGCTTGAGGTTTGGCTGTGAAGCTTCTTCTTCAGGGAAGATGTAATCATAATATTCTTCCCAACCAGCATGAGACTGTGAAGGCAATAAATAAAAACAAAGTGAGCATTAAGTTATTCCATCAAAACATGAAAGGATCAATATGGGAGGGGGGAGATATAGACATATAATGGAGTACAAACTAAAAATCAACTTCAGAACACAAGCTACAGGTTATAGGAAATAAGCTAAAAGTATGTCAGAGATAACTGATGAGGAGATATAAGAAGCAGGTCAATAACAAACAAATATTGAGTCTATGTGTGTGTGTGTGTGTGTGTGTGTGTGTGTCTGTGTGTGTGTGTGTCTGTGTGTGTGTGTGTCTGTGTGTGTGTGTGTGTGTCTGTGTGTGTGTTTAATGACCCACAAACAAGTACAAAGAAGATGCAAAGGATGAAAAGTGTCTGGGTGAATCTTTGCTTCTATATCTTCGTTTCATTATACTGCAGCTGTAACAGTTACATTTTGCTGCAATAGACTGCCAAGTATCCAACTTTTGTGGTTAAGGATAGTAAGACTGTCTTAGATCCCAAACATTTGAGAATAGTAAAGTTGAATGTTCTGCCAGTTTCATCATTTTCCAGTGATTTAATCCATAGATTTTATATATTTGTCTTTGTCTATGAAACCAGCCTTCTTGCAACCATTCATGAATTGATGTAGATTAGGACTAAAGGTAAGGTCAAAACTGAGAAATAAAATAAATCAGTAAGATCCACTTCATGACAACATTTACTATATAAGAAGTTGCTTGTAATATTTTCCTTCTAGAAGAAAATTCACTTCATGCAAGAATCATCACTGATTCCACAATATTGCATAAAAATAAATAGACAATTTTTTTTCTACTAAAGTAACTTACTCCATCTTCAGACTCAATCTTCCGACGTTTCTTGATTTTCTGAGGCATTTGTTTTTCGACAACTTTCAATGAATTAATATCACCAGCCTCCTTCTGCAAAAGGTTAAAAAGAAGATAATTTCAGAAACAAGGCAAGCAGTACAATTATCATCACCACCACCACCACCACCACCACCACCACCATCAACGTTTAACATCCACCATTCACACTGGCATGGGTGGAACAGTTTGACAGGAGCCAGCCAGGCAGAAACCTGCACCAGACTTCTGTGACTGTTTTGGCAGGATTCTTACAGCTGGATGCCCTTCCTAACACCACCCATCCAGCAGAGTAGACTTAATGCTTTTTACGTAGCAAAAGCACAGACGAGGTCAGTTTTGGCAAGGTTTTTACAGCCGGATGCTCCTCGAAATGCCAACCACTTTACAGTGTGGACTGGATGCTTTTTATCATCATCATCATCATCATCATCGTTTAACGTCCGCTTTCCATGCTAGCATGGGTTGGACGATTTGACTGAGGACTGGTGAAACCGGATGGCAACACCAGGCTCCAGTCTGATTTGGCAGAGTTTCTACAGCTGGATGCCCTTCCTAACGCCAACCACTCAGAGAGTGGAGTGGGTGCTTTTACATGTCACCCGCACGAAAACGGCCACGCTCGAAATGGTGTCTTTTATGTGCCACCCGCACAAGCCAGTCCAGGGGCACTGGCAACGATCTCGCTCGAAAATCCTACAGGAGCCAGTCAGGCGGTACTGGCAACGGCCACGCTCAAAATGGTGCATCTCAATGAAGATAAATTTAGCATAACAGAAAATAAAAGAGTTTCAGTTTAAAGTTAAATAAGATGCAATAAGTTTAAAATACTTAACACTTTGAAATTCTTTCATTCATTGTTTTAACATGGAAGTTGCTCCTTTAATGACTTTAAATTATAAATCTTAAAACATTTCTGAACTAAAATGTGAAAATGATGACATGCAGTTTTTCTTTATTTATTTAGACATTTTCCAACCAAGTAGAAGAGTGCATATTTCACAATCCAAGCCAGAGGAAAAGTTATAAAAATAGGTTGAAATGTTCTAACTCTACAGAAATTGTGTTGTTAAACATGGAAAGATAAAATTTTATACAAAAGGAGAACAAAGGGTATGTTTTGTGAGTATGTGTTTTCACCCACATACTTACTTCATGTTTTCTACTTATTTCAAATACTATAATGACTATAATAGAGACATTACTACCAGATCTGATTAAAACTGCACAACACAATCAATGTAAACTTTATGGTCAATTTTCCTGCAATAGTACAATACCTTTTGTGCACCCACCACACTGATGGCACTTGCCAGTAGAATAATATAAATTATCATAAAAGGAAAACAATGATGGAATAAAAGTATAAGGTCCTACCTCAAAGTCAAACCAAGATTCCAACAACATTACACGTTCTTCCTTTTCTTCAGCTGTCTTCAATGATTTATTTGCATCCATATAAACACCACGAGCATTTTTTATGGATTGACTACCAGGAAGTGACATTTCAAAATGAGCAAAACTTATCCACACCTATATCACAAGATAGAAAGATATTCAATATCAGTGGCAATGACTTTCATAACTAAAATATCTTTAGATTAAATATCAGCGCAATACTCCCAATACAATGTGTCCTCATAGAAAGTTTCCCCTACACTCCAACAACACATTTCACCAATACTTCTATAATTACTTTTTCTTAAGACACCATCAGACAATTCAGACTAGGATTATTCAACAAAAATTTACTAGAATTAAGCCTCTGGAAGCCAATGATTCAGCTGTTTCATAGAAGAAAAAAAACAGTAAAGATCTAAAGGAGACATTATCAAGTGAGGACAAAAGTGTCTTACATCCTCTATTCTGCATAAGTCACACATACCTTTACATGTTGAGTCCTTTGTAATAGACGCCGGTAGAGGTTCCGTGTACGACCATATTCTTCTTGGTCAAATTCATAATCAATATAAGATTTCCAAAGGACCTCAGGCATGTCTAGCTTCGGTTGGTTGATGGCTAATTCATATATTGCTCTTGTCCGCTCACTGTCACCCAAAATGGCTTCTAATTCTGCATACTAAAATACAAAAATACAAGAGTAAATGGTTTTATTAAACAAGTTATGGAAGCCTAGAAGAGTGAAAGAGATATAAAATGTGTTCTTTTAATTCAATTTATTAATTCAAACATTTTGGGGGAAAATTTCAAGTGTTGAAGTTATAAAATATCTCTACATGGCAACATAGTAGTGTTATGAAGCATCAGAAAGAAAAGTTAAGGACTATAAAGAGAAGAAATAGCTGCTATAAATAAAAAGTACCAGCATTGCCTTCTAGCACTTGTGCTGGTGGCACGTTAGAAAATCATTCGAGCGAGGTCGTTGCCAGTGCCGCTGGACTGGCTCCCGTGCAGGTGGCATGTAAAAAACACCTTTTTTGAGCGTGGCCATTGCCAGTATTGTGTAACAGGCCCCCTCATGCCGGTGGCACGTAAAAGCATCCACTACACTCTTGGAGTGGTTGGCTTTAGTAAGGGCATCCAGCAGTAGAAACTTTGCCAAATCAGATTGGAGTCTGGTGCAGCCTTCTGGCTTGCCAGTCCTCAGTCAAATCGTCCAACCCATGCTAGCATGGAAAGCGGACATAAAACGATGATGAAGATGATGATGATGAATATCTCAATCAATCACAGGGAATATTCCCAAAGGATCTGGTTCCTATTTTCCTACAGTTAAGTGAATTCAAGTATGCAAAATGAAGTGTTCAGCTTAGAAATATCATCTTTTTATGTCATAGATAACTTCCACTGTCAGCACATGACTTTTTCATTTACATAGTGTCAATCATGCATTAAAAAAAGCAGTAAATTGCTTACCTTCATCCAGGTCATACAGTTCTCTGGACCAAATTCCAAGAATTTTTCATAGAGTATACGACATCGGTCAAAGTCTCTCAACTGAATCTCCAGATCAATATAACCACGGAATAGCTTATTTTTGGGACACTTCCCTAATGAAACACCCTGTAATACAATATTTTGAAAAATATTCATTCCTCTAATATATATTTTTAAAAAAAGGTTATACAGTAACAAAAGTCATCAAGCACCAGAGCAGCTATATTATATTTTATGTTGAACTCTTGTCAAGGCTGACTTTAACTTTCATCGCTACAAGGTTGAAAAAACAAACACCAGTAGTTTACTAGGAGTGGATTCTATTGACAATATCTCTTTCTTATACATTTGTGACTCTGAGCAAAGGAGAGAAATCAACTAATATTTTTAATGGGATTCATCTAGTTATTTTATTAAAACTAGCAAGTATAGATGATACAGAGAATGTAAAAATAAGTTTATAGTAAAATAATAAGTTAAGGGAAATCACAGAATATACAATTTCACAAATAAAATGATAAAGGATCAAGGTTCAATTTAATAACAGGAAAATGACAACAGCAAACACCAACGATTGTTCATGCAATTGTAGAATGTAAAAATTTTGACAGACAGACACTTGACTACCCATTTTTTTATCAAACAAAATTATTCAGTATATCCTTTTCTTATTAAGGATATAGGGTGCAATTTTAAAGAGATTATATATTATTATTATTTGCAGCTTGTTTGAAGAGTAGTAGAGGACTAAATTGTCATGTGTTTTTGCTTCTTAATCTACTGAAGTATAAAACATTGTATTTGAGAAACGTTAACTGTCTCAACCAACCCGCCTTATTGTTAATTTAAACAGAATCTTATGGTCAGAGCATCTTAGAGCAAATGGTATGTCTTAACCGAATCCCAATGCACCATAGCTACACTGCAAATTTGTGGAAACGAGATTACCTTCGTGAAATGCATCAACACAGCACAATCTTCAAGAACATTATGTAAATGTTTCTTAAGACTTACCAGAATTTTACGAGCAGCTTGAAGATTTTTTTGTCGAATTTCAAACTGTGCAAATAACAGCCAAATTTTTGCAAAGGTGAATTTTCTGTGAGGAATTACTTCTAAGGCAGCATTGTACACTGCACGGACCCTGTCAGCATCCATACAATCTAACTCTTCAAAGAAAGCATACATGATCCACAAATATATGTAACGGCGCCAGTGTCGTTTATCCTGTAATCAGATAAGATTATTATTAGAAAGGATAAAGTTACCACAGTGATAAGGATAGAGGGAGATAGTCTTTGTTTTGTTTCCTTTTTCATGCTACAATCAATGAAGAAAACATTATGTTTTTGCAACTTTATACATTGGCATATGAACTGAACAGAAGAAAATGAAGAAAGAGAACACAAAAGACAGAAGAAATAAAGGTAACACTGAAAATAATTCTGCTGTTTATGTCTTAAAACTAAGGACTACATCCGAAATTAATAAAGCCAGGTTGACTATCACAAGAAACTAGAACACAAAGAAACATGACTGACATTTTATACGTGTAGCTTTGAAGTGGCTAACTTGCAGGTTATTCTCAAGAGATTAAACCAACTACCTCTACTTCAAAATAACAAATCAAAAGACAAGCAAAATCCCTCAAAATCATCATTTAATGTGTCTTTTTCTATGCTAGTATAGGGTGAACTGATGTAATAGAGGGCAGCACCAAACTCCAATGTCTGATTTGGTATGGTTTCTATAGTTCGATGCCTTTTCTAATACCAACCACTTCACAGAGTGCACTGGATGTCCTTTCCATGGCACAGGCACTGGTGAGATCACTAAGTACTTACAAGACAAGACCCTTCAACAGTGTGGGATATAGTATTGAGGGATATGAAAGTAGGGATAGGACTAGGTGTCTTGCTGAAGTGTTGAAAACATGGCAAGAGAGAGAGAGGGAGAGGGGGAGAGAGAGAGAGAGAGAGAGAGAGAGAGAGAGAGAGAGAGAGAGAGAGAGAGAGAGAGAGAAAGAGAGAGAATAGGGATAGAGGAAGAGAAAAAATGGGCGGACAGGTAAGTACACTAGAGTGAAAAAAGTGCAACAGATGAATAGAGATGGGAATTGAGGTGGACACAGTAAATATCAGTTTAGGGGAGGGTAAGTGAAGAAAAGGAAATAAGAGTGGGTCAGTAATTCATATCTAACCACAATCAATAGCCAAGATACTTAACTCTCTAATGACTCAGTTTCCCACCAACTTATTAAACTAAGAATAGACAGTACAGTATAGGATTAAAAAAAAACTGTCATCGTGGGAGCACTTTAAAATTGGCAATTGTTCATTAGTCCAATCTTGGAAAGAGGTGGGCTCAGCTAAAATGCCTTTTAACAATAATTTATTCTCTGAATATTTCTACTCTTTTACATCAACAGGTGTACATTATTGTGCATTCAGTTATTGATTCTGCAATCACTACTTGGGCAAATATGGTGAAGTTTATGTTTCACTGACGAGGTTATGATAAGTTCAAAATATGTCCAGAGTTGTCTCCTATACTTGCCAAAAGAATCAAAATAATACTCAGTGACTAAAATATTTTTTTCTTCATTGCATAATTTTTTTCTGGTTAACTTCTTAATGCTTTGGCATTGAAAATGTTAACACTTTTTCGTTTACCACTCATGTTGGGATGAGAAAAATCAAGCCCATTATCCTTTATTTATCAAAGTCCTCAAGACCGGAGGGAGGAAGGATGGAAGTCATCTTCAAACTGGAGACCTGACCTGAATACTTACAACAAAGTGATCTCCATCAAAGGAAGCTAAAGACCAGATAGTTAAATCATATGACAGATTAAAGCTTATCTGAAATGCACTACACGAAGAGTTCTTCAGTGGTAGCTCTACATCCCAGTGAGTTGTGTGAGTCACCAACGATGTGTCTGAGTAAAAATTATAATGTTTAGTTACAGACCTGTGAGGGGGGAACGTTGGCTATGGCTCTCTCATAAACTTCCCGAATTTGTTCCATTTCTCCATCAGCTTCTAGAAGACGCAGGTAGTCAAACCAGGCATCATAGTTCATTGGATTTGCTTTTACTTCCTGCAAAATAAAGATAATTCATTTTTTATATTACACTATTTTATTAGATATTTATCTTATTAATGAACTGATCTAATAAAAAAATTTTTAGCTTAAATAATGAGCAATCATTATATAAGTTACTATACAATGTACCTAATTATTATAGAGTAATTTGCTTACATAGACAAATAGCAAGTCAATTATACGACAGTGAATTTGTTAGACCCAATGTTAATCTGTTTATAATATGGATAGAAACAAAAATATTAAAACTAAATATGATAATATTGCTCTTAATAAATAAAACCATCAATCATCATCGTCCTTTAATGTATGTTTTCTTTGCTAGCATGGGTTGAACGATTTGACTATAGCTGGCAAGGTAAGATGCTGAACCAGGTTCCAGTCTGATTTGGCTTGGTTTCTGTTGCTGGACGCCCTTCCTAGTGCCAACCACTGTATTGGGTGCTTTAACACACCATTGGCATGAACACTTTTACATAGCACCAGCACAGGACTCTTAAAAAAAGATCTAACTACACATATGAGTTGACTATCTAAATATTTAAGATAAGTTGAATTATAACTTCTCAGACTACTAACCACATCCTTATGGCTGAATTTTCTTTTAATTTTTGCATCTACACGTTTCAAGCAGGTTAATCTCTTGTTTATACATGTATGGAAGTTAAATACACTATAGTGATTTGATAATATCAAAAAATTATAATATAATAAATGAAAAGAAATTAAAATATTTTTTTAAAAACATTTCATTATTGTTGAAAAAAACTTTATGGAAAAACTGTCTACACATGCAGAGTAACTAAACTGATATTCAAACATCTTATTATAGACTCAATAACATAATTCTCAGTAAGAGTATTTTCAAACATTCAATTCCACTGAACTCACATAACAACAGTTTTAAGCTTAAAATTTTTAAAGTTTGTAATAAAACAAAAGTAAAAAAAAATTACACTTGGAGTCAAAATTTCAACTCTGTTCTGTGAAAAAAGGGAACTAACATATCAACACATAGACAATTTTATTTATAAAACATACTTAACTAATGATTCCAATATTATCACAGTAATTTGTAAACCCTGTGTGTATACCCTATTTCCCCAATTTTATTATCCATTCCTAAGCTAGAAATATATCACCCTACCTCTTCATACTGGAACCGCCTTTTGCTGACAATGACATCTTCAATGGCTGTACGATCTCCATAGCGTTTCTCGTGCTTTGTATAATTCTTATATATTTCTGTACATTTCTCTTTTGGTAAACCATCTAAGGCAAACTTATAAATTGATCGAGCTCGCTCATGCTGTAATAGATTTTATCAAATGTATACAAATAAAAATTATAGAAAAATAAGACAACTAGTATTTCATTTTGAAAAAACAAACACATAATAAACTTAAGCAAATTAATATAACCATATCTGTAAAAATTCCATTTTCAAAACTTTAAAATTGTTAGTTTACAAAGAACCATGAAATACATATCTTTTGGAACAGAATTTTTTCTGAAACATTTGATTTTTTGGGTTGGAGTAAAATATTGAAAAAGCAGTCTAAGGAGAGAGTATCTATAAAAACTACGTTTTTGTTATACACTAGTCATCTCTTCAACCTAAGGGCCATATAAACAATCTTAACTCTGGAAAGAAATCAAACACATAACCTTTAATTATCTTTCATATTATTCTGCTATACTACAACTATGCTGGTAAAACACCAAAAAATTGTAATAAGCTATACTACATCCTCATAGTATGACTAAACTTAAACCCACAGTCCCGTTGAAGGAAGTATAGTATCAGCCCAACTGAACTGTAGATTCTAAAAGATAATATCAGTAATACAGACATGGTTATGGTGTGAAAAAAACTTCATTGAGTAACCACATGGTTTGAGACTCAGCCCCAAAATGTAGAACCTTGGGCAAGTGTCTTTTACTACAGCCTCATGCTGAGCAATGCCTTGTGAGTGAAATTTAGTAGATTATTAGACAAAATGTCTTTTGATATTTAGTTATATCTCTTTAATTTCTGAGTTTAAATCATATTATGGTTGACTTTACTTTTCATTCCTTCAGAAATCAATAAAATTGGTAACATTAATATAAGGGAATTCAGTCAATGATACCTTTTCCTTAACTTGATGTTAGATAATGCTGCTCATAAAATGAATAACAACTAGTAATCTTGAATCCCGTATAAAGTTTTGGTCTTGTGTTCAAGCCAGAAATTATAACATAGCAGAATTTATAGAGTACCAGATAGAATGCATTATATTTAGTTGTGTTGCTTTATATTCTGTGTCCAAATCCTGCCATAGTTTTCTTTGCTTTCTATCCTTCTGAGGCCAATAAAATATGCACCAGTCATTAGTGATGATTAAGTGAACAACATACCTCTCCTATAATTTGTGACAATATAAAGAAAACATGACATCAAAAATTAAAGCTGTTTTCACTAAATGTTTTAAATTAATTTTCTTAGATTTAGTTATTTTTGTCTGTCCTTTTTCTTCAGATAATTTGGAAGAATCATGAAAGTAATGTATAAAAGAAAAATTCTATTCCTCTTGTTGCAACTTTGGGTTTGAATTTACAACTTTTACTCCTGAAGTAAGATTTTAACACTCTTATCCAGCTTGCTGCAGTGTAGAACATATATGAACTAAAAATAAATCAAATACACCAAAGAACCAAAACCACCTGAAGCAATAAGTCATCAGGAAACATACAGATGGGTAAAGAAAAAAAATGACACAGACAGCACTAATGAAACTCAAATATAAGTTTAAAATAAACAATACAATTTAGACCTACCTCTTTTTGACCTTCTTCAAATTTGGCAAAAGCTATTAGCAAAGTTTCATCCATATTATCCTCTCCAAAGAACTCTACAGCCCGTTCATACACTTTCCGTGCACTGTTGATATAGTTGTTCTTCTCCTCAAAGCGTGCATATTTGATCCAGTTCTTTACTTCAGGATGGACATATACAAGTGATTTAAGTCAAGGAAAGAGGCCAGAGACTTGAATTAAATGCAACATTTGCTAACCTCACTGATGATACACTAATATAAATCAATCAAACTATCAAGTTCAATTTTTTTATATTGTTACCTATGCTTTGCTCCAATTTATAACTTCTGCTATATACACCATATTTTTGACTGAATATTTTATTTTTCAGTGTCAGTGCATATGTGTTGTAATTTACACTATACATTTTGGGAAGAAAACCTGGAATTTCCCTACTCCCTTCATAAGACCAACTTTAAGTCTGCTGTGAATGTGACGTTGGCATTATTGATAACAATGATCTGCATTGGACAAACAAAATCTCTAAAAATCATCAAGAAGGCTGAAAGTGCCTAAGCATCCCTCAATAAGACCTTTGATAGTCATTCACTAACTATTTATTTAAAGCTATATATATTTGTGGTACATTCACACTTAGTTTGCAACTCCAGTCTGGAGCTTCCTTTTTGTCCAAAATACTATCTACTGGAATACTCTCCATCAGTAATTTATGTCATACTTCTCTGGATATCAGCACATTAAAGCATCACCATCAAGCAGCTGACATGAAAAAAGCCCAAAAGATTCTCCACTGTCATTCCAATAACTTTAGCCATCATTTTGAATTCAATATCTCTACCACTCATGGATGGACATGCTTATAAAATCTAAAAGCAGTGCGGCACTAATGACTTATGGAAGCATTTTGTATGCTCAAAATTGTTGAAGCATGAAATAAACCACTTGCATTGATAGTTAGCTCTTAGGACACTGTAACCTTCAAACATTCCATGCTCCCAAAATTCACCAACATATCTAACATGCCCTCTTAACGACACTTTTACAGTTCTCTTTTCTGTCTTTCTATTTTATCCTGTGTTGTACTATACATGTATTTTCAATATCACTGCTGTCTTCCTTTACTTCATTTATTGCTGCATTCTGCCCAACCTTTCAACCCTTCTTCAATGAGTTGCAGTGTCTGAGCACAATATAATGCAGTAAGCTCATTACTGATCAAAAAATGTATACAGTGTTTTGAACAAAATACCCTTTGAGCAAAAGTATTTGCACTGCATTTTGATCACTAACTTCTCCAACAGGTAACAGGTGTTTTTATACACACAGGCCATATGAAAAAAAACTATGGAAGATGAATTTTTTTGCTGCTTTTTCTAAGTAAATGTAAAATCCAAATACATCCCCAAATTTAGTGTCTTGTTGCACTAAGCTCCCAGTCCTACCAATATTCATGGGTCCAAACCTCTGTGTTATGCCTCTACATGGTGCAAATTATTCTGCTTGCCTTATTGCCAATACCTATTAGTCCTTCACAACAGTAAAGTAAAAAGGGCATCTAGCAGTAAAATCACCTATTTTCAACATGGTACTGGATTCAAACCCTACATGGACCATTGTGCTTTCTATCTATTGCTCTTGACAATCATGTTTTGCTCAAACAACAGTACTAAAACCATATCTACTTTATTGTGTTAAAAAAGAAACAACTCGGATGTAAAAAGAAAAAAATATTGTCACATGCAAACAAAAAAAGTTTCAAGAATTTTCCAAAACATGATAAAATGAATACATGAGAAAATGGTGGGGAGCAAAAACTGGTACAAAAAATTGTAAATAAACGAAAATAAAAACGTCATAGAACAAAGAAAGGATATATCGTTCATAAATTGCACGTGCACGGTTTATTTCTTTATAGCGCAGTTCAAAGTTGATGTAAGAGTGCCAGGCTTGCTCTTCAGGATGCCACTCCATCCAACGCTCAAATACCTGTCGACTACCTGAAGAGATAATAAAATTCAAATAGTGACAATGAAACAGGAAAAAGAAAAATAATATCAAATACAATTACAAAATATAACATAGAAATGGTAATAAATTATGCTCTTGTGTGGGTGGCACATAAAATACACCATTTTGAGTGTGGCCGTTGCCAGTACCGCCTGACTGGCCTTCGTGCGGGTGACACGTAAAAGCACCCACTACACTCTCTGAGTGGTTGGTGTTAGGAAGGGCATCCAGCTGTAAAAACTCTGCCAAATTAGATTGGAGGCTGGTGTTGCCATCCGGTTTCACCAGTCCTCAGTCAAATCGTCCAACCCATGCTAGCATGGAAAGCGGACGTTAAACGATGATGATGATGAACAATGACAATGAGGTTGATGTCATTGTTTTGCGTTGTCTGTCAGAGTTCCTAATTTACATTTGATATCCAATTGATGTATGCCTCACCTGCTTCATGGATTGTTCTATATCTCTCCAAGGATTATAATCACAAAAATGTTCCATTGCCAATTTCAACATCAACATATGTAAAGCCTCCATCGGTCAATGTTGATCAATTATGGGCACATATATGTGCAAGCCTGGGCAAGATTTTTTTTTGGAAAACAAGCAGTTGGCTATGCATGCAAGTTTTGGATCTATTTTAAAACGGGGGCCACATTTTTCATTAATGTTTTACGTAGTGTTTTTGGTACCGAAAGACTTTCAAACTTCGTATACTTATCTATTTTGTGTTATAGAACAGAAAAATATTTTTGTATTCGAATTTATTTCATGTAAAAAATTGTCTTATTTCAATAATTTCAACCAATCACTGACAAGTATTCAGTTGTTTACATTTACTCCTTTGGCTGATTAAGCGATGTAAAGCGTATTTAATCTCCATACCTTCGTTTTATTTGCTTTTTTCATTTTAAATTTGCTTTAACCCTAACCCTAACCCTACGGTTAGGGTTAGGGTTAATTGTTTCAGAATCGTTTGTTTATGTAGTCAGCAGTTAATGTATATCGGCTGAATGGACGTCAGTGATTGGTTGAAATTACAGAAATACGACAACTTTAACATGGAATAACTTATGGATTTCTTTTTTTTTAAAGAAGACTAAGAGAAAAAGATGTTTTATATGACACATTCTACCAGTGTTCCAAGTTTCAAAGTGTTTCGTTAATGAAAAATGTGGCCCCCGTTTTAAAAAAGATCCCAAGTTTTCCCTTCACTATGCCACTGATGTTTAGCCAAGAAAAAGGCAACCAGCTTGGAACAATATAGCTTGACACCAGTTTTATCACATGTTGTTTGTTAGAACACAATGAACTAAAACACATCTACAAAGCATCTCACTCATACTTCTGACAGCTATACTAATCCACTATCCTGGATTGGTACTTTATCATCAACCCTGAAAGGATGAAAGGCAAAGTTGGTCTTGGTGGTATTTGAGCTCAAAGCACAGAGAACTGGAACAAATTCTATCTATGACTCCAATGATTCTACCAATCTGCCATTATAAACAAAAACACAGACATCACTCTTGAATATTTTCAGACTATGAATGCTTCAGTTGATGCACGTTAGCTAACCAATGTTCTCCAAAAGTACAAAGCTATTAAAGGTGCCTATCAGATGCTCTTGCTCATCCCCAACAGCACAGGCCTGTGATGGACCATCACTTTTGACATCATTTTATCAAGTGAGATGTTATATACATCATCGTCATCACTATTTTCCATGCTGGCATGGGTTGGACAATTCAACAAGAGACAGCGTCTGCTTTGGCAAGGTTTCTATGACTAGATACCCTTCCTAACACCAGCCACTTTACAGAGTGTACTGGGAGTCTTTCATGTGGTACCAGCAGTGGTGGGGTCACCAAATAACATGCAAAACAAGACCCCTGAACTGAGGGATGTAGTATTGAGGGAGGTTTATGTATGCCTATGTTGAAACTTAATCATACACAACCTTCTCTCTCTCTCTCACACACACACACTCAAAAGTCATACAGCATTAATATTCACACAACAGAATAGGACATCACTATGTAATCGAAACGTATTTACCTGGTATATTATCCAGCATTTCCTCCATGTATGTGTATTTGTACCAGAATTGGTTCGCTCGAGGTAAGATAGTGATGGCACGGTCCCAGATGTTTCTAGCATGATTGATTTGGCGATTTCTGAAAATTAATTTTTAAAAAAAAACTAATAATAATAATAATAATAATAATAATAATAATAATAATTCTGTCAACTGAAGCATAACTTCAATAATTGATAAATGTAAGTTGGTAAAGTACATTAAAAAATTGAAAAACATTATAAGCATTATAAGTATTGTTTTTAGGATTCTAGTTTATTTCAGACAATAAGGCAGACTGTATGACGCATGCGTACGAACAGCCATGCTACATGACAGTGAAACATGAGCTGTAACTGCTGAGGACATACGTAAGCTCGCAAGGAATGAAGCCAGTATGCTCCGTTGGATGTGTAATGTCAATGTGAATACCCGTCAGAGTGTAAGTATCTTGAGAGAAAAGCTGAACATTAGAAGCATCAGTTGTGGTGTGCAAGAGAGACGATTGCGCTGGTATGGACATGTGGTGAGAATGGATGAGGATAGCTGCCTGAAAAAGTGCCACACCCTAACAGTTGAGGGAACCCGTGGAAGAGGTAGGCCCAGGAAGACCTGGGCTGAGGTGGTGAGGCAAGACCTTCATACATTGGGC
>NC_068982.1:167014244-167024369 GCF_001194135.2 Octopus bimaculoides
TCGAGCGTGGCCATTGCCAGTATCGCCTGACTGGCCTTCGTGCAGGTGACACGTAAAAGCACCTACTACACTCTCTGAGTGGTTGGCGTTAGGAAGGGCATCCAGCTGTAGAAACTCTGCCAAATTTAGATTGGAGCCTGGTGTTGCCATCCGGTTTCACCAGTCCTCAGTCAAATCGTCCAACCCATGCTAGCATGGAAAGCGGACGTTAAACGATGATGATGATGATGATGATGATTCCTGGAATATGCAGAACCAATTTCTCACAGGTATGTACTGGCAGCATGGATGATTAATGATTAAACTATAAATCCTAAAGGCACAAGAAAACATTTACTAACAGACATTAAATTTTAAAAAACCCATGAGCTAATATCATCTTAGCTACTTGGCTATTTTGCATTTGAAAATATATAATCAAATGGCATAAATATTTAAAATAATGAACACTTACTTCATTTCCATTTCAGCATATTTTAACCAAACTGTGATGTTTCTGTGGTTCACATCTAAAGCTCGTTCCCACACAGACCGTGCTCTGCAGAAATAAAGAAAATCAAAATGTAGGATATATCTTCCATAATTCCAATGATTTGCTGCTGTATCTGAACTTTTTTATTAATACTGCTAATAAACTATATACATTTATCAGCAATTAAATTATAACACAATGATTTCTAAGTCAATGTAAAGTAAATATGTAATATATAACATCAAGACTGACAGTTTATTATTTTATCTTTCTAAACATTAATAAATGACTTTAACTATATACTTGTAATGTAGGTGTTTAAACTAGCTGTAATAATTACAAGTTGTTTTTTACTACTTTATATTATTATTTTTTCCCCCATTTTGGGCATAAAGAGGATCTTATTAATTTAACTTGCTGTTATATATGAAAACACATAAAAACTTATCAAAGATTTCTGAGAGATTAACGATTGAAAATAGGAGTACAGTAAATAATGTTATACCTTATAAGCACCAATTTGAAGCTAAACAGAGCAACAGGCCCACAGACAGGGCTGAATATTCAGTGTCTACTTTTTGTCAAATGCCTTCATAAACAATTAGACTACAGAGTGCTTACCACACCATTTTCTCAAATTAGGCTCTATGAATATTTTCTTCTGCTATAATAATCAATAACAGAATCACCTAGCAAGAGATAGACATGTGGTTCAAACCCAGCCAGAGAGCCTTTTCCACTTTTTGCCTCAAGTTAGTGATATCGTTTATATTAAAATCTAAGTTAATCCAGAGAGTATAGCAGTTGGTGGGCATACATTAACTACTATACTCTTTATTTTCATCCTCAATATGGAAGGAAAATAAAGTATAACATAAATCAAACAAACAGAAACCTTTGAATTTCTTTTTGTGATTCTTCCCATTGGGCATACTTAATCCAGTTGCTCATCACAGTTCGATTTTTGCGGATATTGTCTTCATATGCCTGAAAGGAAGAATGAAAAGATCAAATTTAACACCCCAGCAACATACAATATTCAAATGGAGAAAATGGCATTTTTTTTTTTTTACAATGATGGGAAAGATTAAAAAAATTGACACAGAAACATTGATTTGTATCTTACATTCAAGGCCTAAAAGAAAATATAATATTTATATATGTACTGGTGCAACAATAAAATGCACCCAATACATTCTATAAAGTGACTGATGTTAGGAAGGGCATCTAGCCGAAATGTATAAATGAAACACAATGCTTTGATACATCTTGGAAAGCATTAACTCCACATAAGAACCGACTCGATAAGTGATGAAACATCTAATCCATTCTAGCATGAAAAGTGGACATAAAATAATGATGATAGTAACAAAATACTAGATGCAGGTACTTCACCATTCTGATCCAAGTTCAAATCAAATCAAGATCAACTTTGCCTTTGAATTCTCCAGGGACAATGAAATAAGAACTATTTATTGTACTGGGATTGGTTCAACTGAGTATATCCAATTCCAACAAAAATATTGGCCTCATACCTAATCAAAGGAAATCAGATTCATATTCAGACAATTTCTAAGAATTTAACACACCATCCAGTCCATTAAGCAAACCCATAATAGTGAGACATTTTAACCACTAGACAATGAACTATCACCGCACACACATTATATGTGAAGTACCATACAGTTTCTATCTACAAATTCATTCACAAGGCAATATAGGGCTAAACTAAAACACACTTGCCCAAGGTGTCATGCAGTGAGCCTGAACCTAAAACCAGGTGTTTGCAAAGTGAACTTCTTAATCACACAGGCATAAGTAGTAAATGAAGTGAAATGTCTTGATCAAGAATAAACTCTGTGTCATATACTTAATGCCTTGTGATGAGAGATTAAGGGATTTCATACATTTGCAAACGTAAAAGTTTATCAATTTTAACTTACCTTCCTTTTCTTGAGTCTATAATCTGCCAATTCCTCTGGATCTGAAATTTTCTGCTTGGGAGGCTACAAAAAGGATATATTTAGTTAAAATCACTATTTACTGGGAAATGTGAAAATATTATAAAGAATATGGGAAGAGATTTATTTCTCAAATATAACAGCCAAAGTAGGTAACTTCGACATTGTATCTAAGATTTTCTTTGTTGGTCTGATTGAAAACAAAATAATATATTATACAAACGATATATCAGACCCCTCGTGAACTATACTAGTACAAGCTGACCTCATAATATCTCCACAACAAACCACAAGCAGTTACAAAAAAACACAAAATAATACACTTCTCCAATATTCTGATTGTCAATCAGCATCTCATACAAACCACTCTTCTTGAAGTACATCAAGTTGGATACATGGTAGATCCAAAATCCTGAATGTGTGGATGTCAAACTCAGTATCTGACACCTAGCTAAATGACATAGGTCTATTCAAGCAGGGTTAATAGAAGCTACACAAGTTGACAACAGATCAGATAAGGAACATAGATTTTTGAAAGAGAACTTAAGTCATATTTAATGATTAGACTTATACTAAGGAAGCAGCTAATCATAAGATACTAATCCATTTAATCTATGATCCAGCATCTGGTTAGTTAACTGACACTTTTTTTTTTTGTACAGTAAACTTATAGTCTTAGAAATTAGTGTAATTTGCATTTGAAGGTAATGAAACATTTGTCAATTATGCAGTGCTGTCACTGCTTATATTGATGCCATCTTGACCTGCATTTTCCTCATGTAACAAAGTAAATTGAGCAATTATCAATTGAATCTATAGACTCAATGTCATATCGAAGACAAGAAATAAATCAATGGGTTGTTGAGAAATTCTTTTTAGATTCAGCCAAATGCAGTTCTTCTCAACTAACAGAAGGAAACTAATAAACAGTAAATACTTTGGCAGTGGTGAGATTGAACACCATTAACAGATGAAAGTAAAACTTAGTAAAACAGAGTAAAATAAATTCATGTAGATAACTTACTGGTGGTACCAATTCCAACTCTCGCTCCTTTGCTTCACGCAACAGCTGTTCTGCAGTAATCTGCACTGGAGCTGGCATCTTGTTTTTAACCTGAAATATAACCAAATGAATATTAGACATATACCAGAATATCCTAGAACCACCTTTACAAGCTATGTAGATGATACAAAAGTCTCACAGGAAATAGAAAACCCAGAAGATGACATGCATCTGCAAAAAGAGTTAGATGTAATATACAAGTGGACTGACAATAATAATATGCAGTTTAATGCTGGAAAGTTCCAAGCCCTAGGTTATCAGCAGACAAGGTTAAATGCTATGCAGACAAAAGACACTGAATTTTGAGGGATCACAGTTCCAGAATCACAATTAGTGTGTGACCTGAGCATTGACATGAGTAATGATGTAGCCTTTCATTTGCATATTACTAAGTTGGCAATGAAATACAGGCGGCTGACCAGATGGATTCTTAGAACTTTCAAAACAAGAGGGTAAAAAAACCATGATGGTCGTCTGAAGGGCATTTGTCCTAAGTCATCTTGACTTTTGTTCCCAACTATGGTCACACACAATGTGAAATTAATAGAGGAACTTGAAGTGGTCCAGTGAAGCTAAATGACAAAAATAGCTTCAATACAGCAAATTAGCTACTGGGAAAGACTTGTGACGCTAAGACTTTACTCTCTGGAATGAATGCAAGAAAGATATGCTGCAAAATACATCTGGAAGAGCTTGCCCTTAACCTTCGTGCTGAAAATTATACAAATGCCAGAACAGGGCACCATTGCATAGTGCCTAAAATCCCTCCGCTGCCCCAAAAATACAGAAACAGATACTGCAATAGTTTGGGATACAAAGGTCAATAGCTCTTCTATATCCTCCTGTAGGAGCTCAAAGACCTACATGGTGTGGATGTATAAACTAAACTGGATCTCCAAATGTCAAAATCCCAGATGAACCAACTTCACAGAAAGAAGCAGGAATGAGGGCAGCAGCAACAAACTCCCTTATTCACCAAATGCCAACTATTAAAGGAGGATTAATGAAGGTGTAGCAACACCAGTTGGCAATGTATGAGCACAGACACAGACCTTAAGCTGAAAGTAGAAAAAAAGAAAAATGTTGTTAGATAGCTGTTTGTTGGCACTCCGTCGGTTACGACGACGAGGGTTCCAGTTGATCCAATCAACGGAACAGCCTGCTCGTGAAATTAACGTGCAAGTGGCTGAGCACTCCACAGACACGTGTACCCTTAACGTAGTTCTCGGGGAGATTCAGCGTGACACAGTGTGACAAGGTTGGCCCTTTGAAATACAGGTACAACAGAAACAGGAAGAAAGAGTGAGAGAAAGTTGTGGTGAAAGAGTACAGCAGGGTTCGCCACCATCCCCTGCCAGGGCCTCATGGAGCTTTAGGTGTTTCCGTTCAATAAACACTCACAACGCCCGGTCTGGGAATCGAAACCGCGACCCTATGACCGCGAGTCCGCTGCCCTAACCACTGGACCATTGCGCATCCACTGTTAGATAGCAATCATTATCAAATGCTACATCAATTTACATTCTACTGCTTTTATAAACACATTTCAAATTCATCATTTTCTACAGTAAATCTTTGACCTCAATTCATCTTTACTCTCCATTTATCCACTACTTCTAACTCACTCGCTTCTTTACTAATCATACTAGCATATCCCATCTTTTAAATACCCATATTAAACACTTTGCTTAATCAATGCAATGAAGCAGCCTCTACATAGTCGCTCAAGTTGCTAGAAACAGCAACTAAATCTCCTTTAAATCACACCTCACTGTCTTCAAAAGGACACAGTGGATTATGTGATTTTGTGTTCCTGCACATAGAAACAAAGCAGGATGGTCATTATTAGAATGTCTTCAATCATAATTCTGTTCAATCAGTGCTAAACTGAGGCTAAAAAAACAAGAACAATAGGTTGATAGTCAGCTGAGTCAGAGAGGTTACTCTTCTTAGGAATAGGACACACTGTCACGTGTATCCAAATATTGAGATAGATATCTATCAGAAAAACAGAGAGAATGGAATCTTTGCAAAGGATAGCAAGCAGCTCTGAAGGTTATAGCATGAATAGAGATCATGGCTGGTGGATTGCTTATTTGAAGCAGAAGCATTTTTATCCTTGGCATATAAATGACAGTAAGATTGGAGAAGTGGTCTTTTACCAAATGTGTGCAATACGCTAATGGATTCAGACCAAGTAGCAAATATGGAAGCTTTCTCTCTGCAAATATTATCTATGCTCAGCAAGCTCATCACAGCTGAAGAAGTGATGGATAGTAGAATTCCACAAAGTTGATGGAAATCCTTTTTTGCAAGGAACCAGAATGACCAGCTGCAGTATGAGAGATGGGTGTGCTTGTGTACCTTTTGCATTTTAGATGGTTGTCTTGCAGAAATTGGAAGTGGTAGCAGTGTTCTGAATATGTACTGTTGCAGCAGGTCTATGTGTGAGTGACTTAGGAGATTTAAGGTAATGGGTTTTGACTATGTGATAGGGATATGAAGGATCAAGCCTAACAGGATGATTTTAAGCCACCTATTTAGCCATTTTCAATGAGTCAGTTATGAAGCACATGTGCTGCTTTGGATAGTTAGCACAGAACTGATGTAGCTCTGATCAGTTGACTAATTTGATGTGCTATAAATTTTAGAAAGTAATGTGAAAGAATGGTTGTGGGTTTGGATGAGGGAGAGAATTAATCCAGATGAGACAATGCTTACACCCTTCTTGCAAAACTCTTGTTGATGCTTTGTCAACAAGAACATGAAGTGAGTTGTTTTTAACTAATTTTATCTAATGTTCTAATGAGACAGGTAGCTAAAGGAGATAAATGAATAAAGGTATGATTATCTATCTTGCGAAGGCTTCTAATATCGGCTTCTTAGATAGGTACAAGGCCACAAAACTTTAAGGTATGGATACTGTTGATTAAATTTCAATACAGAATGTAAAAAATATCCTAATTGTGAAAGACATGCTCATTTTTTATGGGGTATTTGCTGTTATTTATGGCAAACTTTAAGTATAAGGTGATAGCTTTGCTTTCTCAAATCTAGCTGGTATCAGTGTTTGGTATATACAGAATTTGATTGATGCTGTGCTGCAACTAACTTGTTTGAAAGAATACTCTTTGATGCAATTTAGAATTATTTTTGCATGTTGTTGCTTAAGATAGGAGGATATGATTATAAGGAGATTTGGTTTCAATTTCTAGCAGGTTGAGGACCTCCTAGTTGGCTTTATCGTGAAATGAAATGATAAAAAGTATTCAATTAATTTTTTTATGAATTTATATATGAGAATAATTAATTAGTTTTCGTTTTTAAAAGGTAAAATAAAACCAATCTTGCACTCAATCTGGAGCCAGTATATATTCTCCCGCTGGTAGTCGGATCATTACTTACAACTGTGTAGAAACATAAAATTCCAATTATGTACAGTTAGGTAACTCTAAGTAGTAAACACATGCAACTATGACAATTAGTGGTCGGCAAATATAACGAAGAACGGGGCTAATCCGAAAATTTTTTTTTCAAAAACATGAATTTTTCAAGGAGAGGTGCGAAACTGCATTAGCCCTCGAAGAACTAATGGTCCCAAGTCACCTTAAATTTGAGAACGACTTTAAATGGTACGTTATAGTCTAAGATCGCCCTAAAGTGTGATCATTTCTATTAATTTATTTTTAGGGTGTAGAGGAAGAGAAATCATAAAGTACTCTAACTATACAAGGGTACTACAGGTATGAAGTGCAATGAAAATCAAAACATTGTCGTAGATTCATTTGATTTATACCTCACCTCCGATTCTACGAGACTAACAAAATATCCATACATATACAATAGAATTTAAAGTATCTATATATTATTAGCTCGATCTCAATTTTTATTCACCAAATCAATAACTCTGTAATTAAAGATTCCAGTCCCTCGTGAATGGCAAAGTAGATTTAACTTAACACAAAATCTTTCTTTTTCCATAATCTGAACCAAGTTCAATAAGTAATTCAGATACAGAGTTCAGGAATAAATTCTAAAAACATAAATAGAAGTAGAACTTTACCTTTGCCACTTTGGGCATTTTGGTTTTGCCTCCGGGAGTAATTTCAGCCATGGTTTCAAATTCCGTGTAAATAGAACAAACTGAACTCCAACTGGAGATGTTTGACTCTTTTAACAATCAAGGGAGATCAACGAGCTGGTTACATATATCTACGGATGCTCATAAGTGAAAAAATGTTTTATAAAATGAAATAAAGTGTATTTTCTTGATGTATGCAAGTTTGTTTTCGGAGTAGGGAAATAGATAATTGTAAAAACGATTATTAACGTAAGTGCATTGAAAGCAGTAGTTCCAACTTCATATTAAATTAAGATTTCAGCTTTCCCAGGAAGGTAACTATTGCTCTCTAATGCTTGTCTGGATAAAAGAATATATCTTGATTTCTTATTAATTTGTCAAAATACCAAGGATTAAGGAAAATGTGACATTATGATTTATAGGATATAGACCATTTGATGTTTGTGGTTTACTTTTGCTCGGTAGCAAAATTAAAAGAAGTAAGTCTTCAAACAAAGGCAGTTGTCACAATCATCATCATCGTCGTCGTTTAACGTCCGCCTTCGATGTTGGCATGGGTTGGACGGTTTGACAGGAGCTGACCAAGCGGAAGCCTGCACCGTGTTTCTGTGTCAGTTTTGGCATGGTTTTTACGGCTGGATGCCCTTCCCAACACCAACCACTTCGTAGAGTGAGTTGAATGTTTTTAATGTAGCACTCACACAGGCAAGGCCAGTTTTGGCATGGCTTATACAGCAGGATGCCCTTCCAAATGCCAACCAGTTTACAGTGTGGAGTGGGTGCTTTTTAAGTGGTACCTGCACTGGCGGGGTCATCAAGTAACTTTGCCAGACAAAGAGACTTTGAGAGAGAAGGAGGCATTGGAGGAGATAATCTTATCCGGATGATGAAAGATTAGAGTGTAACAGAGAGGCAGAAATAGATGCCTTGCTGTAGAGGAGGTCCATGGTTACCCAGCCAGAGAGAGGAAGAGAAAGAGAGCGAGAGTTAACAAAATGAGAACCAAAACAGTTACCTAGAGAGAGAGTGGGAGTTAACAAGAGATGTGCTGCTGTAAAAGAGATACAGGGTTACCTGGACAGAGGTAAGGGCAAGGGAAGGAGGAAGAGAGAGAGAGAGATCAAAGATGAGGACAGAAATAGGTTTGTTGCTGTAGAGGATATACATGATTACTCGGCCAGAGGGGAGAGCAGGGGAAAGAGAGAAAGAATAGGAGACAGCAAGAGCAGGAAAGGGATGGCGGCAAGTGACAGGGTATACTTGCAAGGTACAGGGATCAGAGTATAAATGGGATGGTAGAGTAAGGAAGAGAGAGATGAATGGTGGCAGGGTATCACCAAGGAGTTGCAAGTTGGGAGTGGGAAGATGCAGTGACTGGCAAGAATGTGGGTATATAGTGGGAGAGGGGAAGCAATGATACAGTGAGCAGGGTAGTGAAGACTGGGTTGGGGAGTATGAGATAAACATAGTGTATGAAGTGGAAATGTAAGGAAGAGAAGAGAAACAGTTTGTGAAGAGGGCAGATATAGTTGGGTTTGTTGGAGTAGGGTGTGTGAAAGTTTTATTGTTATACGTGGGTGGGACACAACACTTCTATAACTCAGGTTCACTGACATACATTAGGAGTGAGAAAATTAATGTTGATGCATATAGAAAAATGTGTCCAAATGTAAAAAAAGTATGCAAATATATGCATGCGCTTATACCAAAACGAAATAAAAGATGAGAAAACTTATGCAGTCATATAATCACGCGGAGATATATGGGTAGACATGCACACGTGTGTGTGTATATATATATATATCATTATCGTTTAACGTCCGCTTTCCATGCTAGCATTGGTTGGACGATTTGACTGAAGACTGGCAAGCCAGAAGGCTGCACAAGGCTCCAATCTGATCTGGCAGAGTTTTTACAGCTGGATGCCCTTCCTGACGCCAACCACTCTGAGAGTGTAGTGGGTGCTTTTACATGCTACCGGCATGAGGGCCAGTCACACGGTACTGGTAACAGCCATGCTCAAATGGTGTTTTTTACATGCCACCTGCAAGGGAGCCAGTCCAGCGGCACTGGCAACGACCTCGCTCGAATATATATATGTGCCTCCCTGCAAAAAGGAATTGATACACACAACTACACACACAGAGCAGAGATGGAGAATATGTGTGTGTGTGTATGTATATATATATATATATATATATATATATAACCACTCTATACTCATCTAACATTGTGTTCTGGACCATATGTATATTGAGTTTATTGGTCTCGCTATACTTAAGTGAAATATGTATGTATGTACGTACATACGTATGTATGCATGCATGTATGGATGGATATGAGCCAGCCACCATGATTGAGCCCCTAACTCCAAAAGTTTTTTTTATTCTCTCTCTGTTTATTTCCTTGTGTTTCTTTCTGTTGAAAAGCGGAGGCTCGAAATGTAAAAGACCTTCTCACCTTCCCAAGCGTTAAACTAATACACCTGTTTGTTGTTTATACACCTGTCTTTGTCTTTTGTTTTTCTGCAAATTTCAACTATATATAT
>NC_068982.1:167024379-167051409 GCF_001194135.2 Octopus bimaculoides
TATATATATCAGTAAAATTGTAGTTGTGGTCAGTACCAGTGACATATAAAAGATAACCATAAAAGGTACCATGCTAGTGACACATATACGGCACCCACTACACACTATGGAGTGGTTGGCATGAGGAAGGGCATCCAGCCATAGAAAACAAACTAAAACAGACTGGAGCCTGTTGCAGCTCTCCTACATACCAGTTTCAGTCAAACCATCTAACCCATGCCAGCATGGAAAATGTATCAGCATGACTGATACTTTATTTTATTGCCCCTCAGCCCCAAAAGATTAAAAGGATTGACCTCAGTAGAATTTGAATTCAAAATGTAAAGAATCAAAACAAATGCCACAAAGCATTTTGTCCGATGCTCTGAGTCTACCAAAACAATAATAGCCTCAAACCAAAGCCTGCCATCATCAAAAGGAAAAATACATTAGATAACATAATCTTGGATAGTCTGAAAAATTAGATTGAGTAGTCATGGTTGGAATGCTTTGATATTATTAAGATCATAGTAGACCTGTGGCTAAACAACAACTTTAATGCTAGAACAGAAAAACTGGAATAGTCATGTAAAGAAAAAAGAAATAGAGTTCAAGCATCTAAATGAGTGAACCTGTATGTAATGCAGTTTGTACCAAATGTTCAGAAAATCAAAATTATTGCAAGCTGAATCAATAAAATATTAGACAAACAGCCAAGAGATCAGTGGCTGGTATATCTCTCAATAATGCAATCTAATGACTCACAATTACATCTCATCTTAGCAACAAATACGTAAGACCTCTACCAGTCAAGGTTGAACAAACATTTGCACTTGTGTGCAAACTGAGCAAGATTCTTAGAGGAAGATTAGCAGTTGCCCATGCATGCAAGTCTTTTCTCTCAACACCACCAATGTTTATTCAAAGGAGAGGCTACTAACTTTAACTGCTTGCAACAGAATAGACTCTTCTAAAAGTACCCAATATGTCAGGTGTTGGATTAGGTAAAGTACTTTAATATATTACTGGTACATATTTGTTTAGTCTAAAAGACTACGAGGCAATGAGGGGATATCGCTGTTTGTTAAGCCTGCTAAAAATAGATGCCAAATCTACCTCAGATTGCACCAATGTCTTGAAAATAGAGGAACATATGTGATAATGTAAAGGAAAGGACTGGATGGTCCTGTCTCTGCTAGAGCTGGTCCAGTTTCATTGCAGTTGCCACAGTCAGAATACACAAAGCTGAAACTGATGCCACAAGACATCTTACTGAACCATTTAACACTTCTCCCAATCCACCATTCTGGATTGGTGCTTTGATAATGAAAGGATGAATGCCAAAGTTGACCTCAGCGAGATTTGGACTCAGAGAACAGAACCAGAGCAAAGACCATGAAACATTCTAACCAACACTTGAATGACTTTGCCAATTCACTATCCTGATAAGAAACATAATTTTTGAATGAAATCGTTTTCAACCATTTTCCTTTGTTGCTTAGCTTGTTTCAACAAAGAATTAAGTCAAACAAGAATTCCAGACTGGCCGAGTCATCATTATCGTTAATAGTCTGATTTAGCTTACATTAATTAAATTCAGTTCTACAGCTTCTTTATGAGGAATGTGTAGGCAAAAATAGGCAAAAGTAGGCAAAAACAGACATTCTGAAAGTGGATCAGGAGATTGAGAAAAAAATATATTGTACATAGTAATGAGCTGTACATCTCCAACTATGGTGATGTTAAAAATATATAAAGTTAGAAATATAGAACTGGTCAATTGATAAGGCCTCACAAGAATAGTCAAAGATGAACAAGAAACAGAGAAAATTTCTAGACGAAGCACCTGATAAACTTTGCATTGTGGGTACTATATTACAATATCTAATAGATTACAGCAACTTAATTTATCAGATCAACTCTCAGGAGTCGGAGAGCTTCACAGAAGCTATGATGAAAGCCAAGCAGAAGATTACTGTTTGTCAGCTAAACCCATCCAACCCTTGCAAGTATGGAAAAGTGCAGTGTTTTTCATAGAATGGAGAAGCTGAGAGGATTGGAAAGACTAAATTTTTAAATTTGCCCAACGCCTAAACAAAGTAAGAAAAATTATGTGGATGCAAATATCAACATTGTTTTTTGTGTGAGTTATGATTAACAATGAAGGAGGGGTGAATTCCATTAATGGTTTTGGTGGGAGGCTCTAGTATTTATCCATTTGATAACCACGAAGAAAGTGAACTTTAATATGATAATGAGGAGAAAGAGGGTAGTAATAAAATTATGCAAATGTTATGATAAAACAGTTGCTAGCCTGATCACATGTAACCAACTATGTAAATGTAAAGATTGGTTAATACATTGGAAAATATGCTCTGCAAGTCAATGAAACGGTACTAGCACAAGACAAAACTACTGAGCAATTAAGATCAATCTTTTTCTCCAAAGAGTCTTTCGGATAGTAAAGAAATGTGTGGGCAACACCCTCTATTGTAAAACGACAACGCGGAAGTTGATATTCTGACGGAGAGAAATAACAAGTATATTGTTAAGTATAAAATAAAACAAAAGAACAGTTTGTTAAGGCAAGCACGGAAGTAAAACAACTGACATAGTAAACAAAGGAAAATAATAATAATAAAAGAGATTATGTCTTTTCGGCGGTTCTGTAGTTGGTGACTGACTAAAACGCGACTTCCGGTTTCCATTGATGGCAGACGTCACAGCAATGTGAGACTATAACCATACACAAGACATATGTGTGTATGTGTGTAAAAATATATATGTATATATATACAATTATACACACATATATACACACAACAGAATTGCAGCTTCTTTCCTACGAACAAACATGAGTAACATAAAAATTGAAAAACTCTTCAATTTTCAAAGGTAATGTTCAGGTTTTTTTACTGAAACTGAATTTGTTTTTCTGTTTTGTCCTTTTCTTATTTCATAATTTTTTATTATTTTTCACTCAAAACACATAGTGGCATTTTGTTTGTTGAAGACCTTCCGCTTGACGTATTTATATATCAAATGCGATCACCATTATTATTGTTACTATTTTAGCATTATTAATATTCTTTCTCTCATGAATATTTTTTGGTTCATCCTATTCCATTACGAACTGCCTTTGGCAACAAGCAAACGAAACCTGTTTGCAAATTCTGGAAGATTCTTTAACGAAGTTGAAGTTCGCCAATCCATAATTCTAATTAGATAGTCAACACTAATGCGCTGAATTAAATATATTTCAAACGTTCCACCCCTCTTGTTTCTTGGTTCAAATCTCGTCTGGGTCAACTGCTACCTTTGCTTTATCCTGAGGGTCTTAAACGAAGTAACTGTCAATTGTTTTGTTGTTATTGCTTAACCCCAGGTCGGCTCTAATTGAGCAGACATGATCGAATGCATTCAAACCTAGAAACCGTCTCACATTTTGTATATATCTTTCTCTGCAAAAGTTGCTTGTGTGCCTTAGTAAAAAAATTAATACATATGTTTAATAACATAATTCAAAATGATAACTTCGTTCATAGACACCGAACAGCAATTTTGAAGGACATGTTTTAGCAGATTGAGAATTCAGTGATGATCATCTCTTTCTTCAATGTGTTAATGTTGCTAATGAAGTGAAGGGACTTCAACAGAGACTCGACCCTGGACATCGTTTCAGTTCGATGAGCACTCGTTCTTTCTTTAATAATAATATATATAACCTGGTAATACATAAAACGCCACGCGTCTCTTCCTTTCACTGTGTGCAGCACAAAAAGTATCAGAAAGACAGGTATTGGAATTGATTCTATTTATTTATTCAAATAATAGAGAATCTTACGATATTCTGCTATTACCCGTTATTTCTGTTAACCACCCAGTAATAAAAAGGTTGGAAGGAATCGTCGTCGCTGTCACGGCATTATATGCCATTGTTTTTCTGCGTGTAAACAGAAGACAGCATGTGAGGTGAAGTCTTAGTAAAAATAAATAAATAAATAAAATAAACAGCCGGTAAAACCTCACATATGTGATATAGTGAGTTCAAAAGACTTCAGTCGAATGAGCTTATCTAAACGATAAGTAGACAAAAACTCCCTCTATGGATGCTAAGATTTAAAAACAAACAAAAAAGATAACAAGTGAAATCAGTTGCACAATTTAACACCACCACCTTGCTTTTGAATGCCTTTAGTGGAGTCCAATCTGTTAGAAGCATTTAGGCTAGGTCTCTGACTTTTGGGGATATATTCTTCCCTCTCTCTCCCAACTTGTTCTGGCAGTCCTCAAAAAGAGTCATAAGCACTGCTCTTCATCCTGAATAAGCAATAAAAAATGCAGATTGGAGTGAATTTTGTTTAAAAAGTCAACTGGTGAAAGTATTTGATATGTTCCAGTCTTATTAGATTTCCTCAGTGAAACATATCCAGCTCAGTTGTCAAAATTAAGAGAAACCAGTATGTATATATTAAAAAGACAGAACAGTGATTATGTATATCAACAATATGGTTGAGGGAAACTACCTGAGGAGAATGTTCTGTATACTAAATATATATGCTGTATGATCTCACACATGTAATCTAGTGAATTAAAAACAACTTTGATTAACTGAGATTATCCAAGAATTGTAAGATTTTTGCTTAGCATTCATGTGGTTTGGGATTTGTATAGGTGCAGGCCTGGCTGTGTGGTTTAGAAGTTAATTTTGCAGTCACAAGTTTTCTAGTTTGTTCTCTCACTGCTTGATGCCATGGGCAAATGAGTTTCACTTACTGCCTTGGGCTGAACAATGCTTTGTGAGTGAAATTAGTTGAGAGAAGCTGTTCAGAAGCCTCTTGTTGCACATATGTTTGTATGTGTGTTTTCTCCATTTGTATTTTGACATAGTTTGCACACTGTAAAACAGGCTGTTGCTATTTATACCAGCAGCAAAAACAGGTCTAGTTATTGAGTGATCCATTTAAAAAAAAAAAAAAAAAAAAAAATATTAATTATTTTGAAACAAGTAAGCATTGAACCATAGAAAAGTCTTGTCTAACCCATGCTACCATGCAAAAAGTAAACATTGAAACGAATATAATATGATCAAAACTGAAATGCACTCGACATCTAAGATCATCCCATTGTTGGAAAGAGAAAGATGGTGAGGGGATAGTGATAGAAGACTGGTGCAACAAAGTATGGAAAGACTGTGATAAATGATTATAGATAGGGATTGAGGTGGGCACTGAATGTCAGTTTAGAGGATAGAGAATGTAAGAAATAGGAGTGGGTTAGGGGGAGAGGAGGCACTGATAAAGGAGAGTAGTAGGGATACAATGTGAAGTGTAAGGGGGATAAATGGTATCATTTACAGTATTTGAGTGAGTAGTACCATAGTTAGAAAATTGTTGGAGGAATGTGTGTTAGAAGAGTTGTGGGGGGAGAGCTTGACAGTACCTCATTTTTTTTTATGAGATAAATGGATTTTTTCAAGCACAGCATATCACCATTCTTTCTTAGTGCTCTATCAGCTCTTCCTTGAGGTTCAAAATTTTGAGGATTAGCTTCACTATTTTATCCCATGCCTTCTTCAGACTCCCTCTTCCACAAATTCCATCCACATTTAGCAGTACGCAATTGATACAGCTGTCCTCATCCGTATGCATCATAATACCATACCAGCACAGTCTTCTCTCTTGCATACAGCATCTAATGTCTTTTAACAAATTTGTAAATTGTGGTACATGCACACTAGCATTGCACATTCTGTGGAGCATGCTAGCTTTTCTTTTTAGTCTTTTCATGTCCTTTGCATTCACAGCCAAAGTTACACAACCATGTAGCACTGTTGTTTTTACATAAGCATCATACAATCTGCCTTTCATTCTGAGAGATAGATCTTTTGTTACCGACAGAGGTAATTGCTCTCTGAACTTTCTCCAACCAGTTCTTATTCTAGCAGCTATACTTCAGCACTTCCTCTTGGTTTTAGGATATCAATTCTGTTCTGGTGGGAAGCAATGCACCACATATCTCAGTCCTCTATCATCTCCTTCGTAAGGCTAAGCATTTTGAGATTGAATTTCAATATTACTTCATCCCATTTCTTTCTGGGTTTCCCTCTTCAACAACTAACTTCCACTTTAAGTGCTCGACACTTTTTATGCAACTGTCCTCATCCATCTGCATCATTTGACCAAACCAGTGCAGTCTTCTCTCTTGCACACTGCATATAATTCCTCTTATGCCCAACTTTTCTCTAAATACACAAATGCACTGTTGCATATGTGTGTGTGTGAACTTATATATATTGGGTCATCCCATAAGTAATGTGGTTTTTTATATACTTCTTTTATTTTTCAAAATTAGGATGAACAAAGTTCTTTTTTAATCTAAAATATACTCTCCTTCATTTTCTACAATGCTCTTCCAGCTATCTGGTAGACTTGCAAAGCCCATCTTCCAAAATTCACTTGTCCGTGATGAAAAATACTTCTCCAGTACTGTTCTGATCTTGTCTACAGAATTTATATTTTTTCTATCCAAATGATTCTGAAGACTGCAGAATAATTGATAATCAGATGGGGCAATGTCCAGCAAATATGGTGGGTGGGGCATCGTTTCCCATTCAAACTGCTCCAGCCTTTGGAATGTCACCCTTGCTGAATGAATGTGGCCGAGCATTATCCTGATGAAAGAACACCTTTCATCTTCCTTCTAGCGCTGACTTTTCCGATGGCATGCAGCTGTTGATGAATAGTTGAATGACCAAATCCAAGCTTCTCTGCTAGTTCCTCAACAGTTACAATGGGATTTTGTTCCACCATGGTTTGCAGAATGTCCTTGTCGAGCTCCACAGATTTTCCAGGATAAGACTCATCTTCTAGGCTGTAGTTTCCAGCTCAGAATTTCTGGAACCACCATTGACACTGACTTGCACTTATTGTCTGATCTCCATATACTGCTTTAATATTCCTCAGACTTTGTTGCGTTGTTGCCTTTATTGAACTCATAAAGCAAAATATGTCCCTTTGTCAATTCCATTATAGCTTTGAAAAAATAACTGTTCAAATCAAACTGCACTAAGAATACAACCAGGGTAAAATTACTACCTGCTTTTACAGCAAGTTGATGCAGGTAGTTTATCCTGTCCCACTCCGACTTTTCATGCAATTGAAAAAAACCGCATTTTTTATAGGATGACCCTATATAAATATATATATATATGTACCTGAACAAAATTTTTTGCTGATAAAGATCTAATAAACCAAAATATGTCTGCTGCTATCACCAGTTGGCTTTAAAGCCCAGATCCACTTAAATCTGCACTGTTTATATTATCCAAAAAAATATTATTGCTGATAAAGATCTAATAAACCAAAATATGTCTGCTGCTATCACCAGTTGGCTTTAAAGCCCAGATCCACTTAAATCTGCACTGTTTATATTATCCCAAAAAATATTAATCATGTGATCTTATTGGAATTATCTCCGTAAGCATTATTAGGAGGAGTTCTTCATCTACTAATTACTTGGATAATCTTTTGTTGATCAAAGCTTTTCAACTCATAACATGTGTCTATCTGTTGTATGTTCCTTTGAGGCATTTTATCTTGGTCACATTATTGATATATAGCAGCTGGTTTGTTTCCCATCACATACATGTGTTACCGTAACATATTGTAACACAGATGAGATGCTCAAAGCTAGAATATTCTTGATCATAGACCTGCATGATCAAGGTTGTCCTGGAGTTAAACAACAAGGAATTCCATTTCAACTTTTAATTATTTATATATTTATGACATTAGCATGGATGTGTGGTTAAGAAGTTTATTTTGCAACCATGTTGTTTCAGGTTCAGTCCCACTGCTTGCTTGGCACCTCAAGCATTTTCTGCTACAGTTTCAGGCTGACCAAAACTTTGTTAGTGAATTTAGTCGATATCATCATCATCATTATCTTTTAATGTCTGTCTTTCATATTAGCATGGTTTGATAGGGTCTGATAGGTCAGATGTTTATACCATACGCCAGTAACTGGAATAAAATTCCTCAAAGGAAGACCACTTTACAGAATGTACTGGGTTCTTTTTATGTGGCACCAGCACTAGTGAACACACCATGTAGCTTGCAAGACTAAGATCCCAATTACTAATTGGCACTACAGTAGAGAAGGAGGCAGCCTTGTGATTAGCGCCAAGAGGTTAATTCTTTAGCATCCAGATTTCTTTGTCAAATGTATTGCTTGTTTATTCACATTGTTTTGAATTAATTGTGCATTATCCTGTGGCCTTGAGATTTCGATGGTGTGTTTGTATATTTCTGGAATGACTTTGTAGGATAGGTATGAGAGGATGGATCTGGTCAGTTTTAATGTAAAGCAGGTAGAATATTTGGGTCTGATAGAGCTGGATCAAATACTAAGGGGTTAAAGTATGAAAGAAGGAGTTGGAATAGGTTTCTTACTGTAGAGGAGATATGTGGCTACTTGCTTTATACAAGAGTGAGTGGGAATCAGATTGTAGTTGGAAAGAGAGATAAAGATGGGGATGAAGTGTTATGGTGAGCCCTCAAGGTTTGTGTGTGTTGGCACTCCGTTGCTTACAACGTCGAGGGTTCCAGTTGATCCGATCAACGGAACAGCCTACTTGTGAAATTAACGTGCAAGTGGCTGAGCACTCCACAGACACATGTACCCTTAGCGTAGTTCTTGGGGATATTCAGCATGACACAGTGTGACAAGGCTGACTCTTTGAATTACAGGCACAACAGAAACAGGAAGTAAGAGTTAGAGAAAGTTGTGGTGAAAGAGTACAGCAGGGTTCACCACCATCCCCTGCCGGAGCCTCATGGAGCTTTAGGTGTTTTCGCTCAATAAACACTCACAACGCCCGGTCTGGGAATCGAAACCGCGAGTCCGCTGCCCTAACCACTGGGCCATTGCACCTCCACCCTCAAGGTTTAAGAAGGTGAATAAAGTAAGTGGGAATAGAACAGGAAGGATGGGAGGGATAGAGATGGGTTAGGTTGGAGGTGCAAATATAATGACCGACGAACAATGATTGATGTATCATTGATGATAAGATGTGTTGCAGGAAAGACACTGGAGTGTAGGTGATACCTGTAGAGGTTGAAGGGTGAACATAGTGAATGATGGATAATGATGGAGGTATAATCAATGCTTTAGAGGGAAGGTAGGGAAGAGTAGATGATGACTTGCAGTTCAGAAAGGGGTAAAGAGTGCCAGAAGGTTAAGAGACAGGGAGACGATGTGTGGGTAGGTAGGTTGCAAGAATGCAAGTAGAGAAATAGACATAGTACATGGGGAGAGTGAAAGATGTTTGGTAGTTAGGGTAACTCAACAAGAAGTGGTTCAGTGAAGAGGGAGAGATAATTTGATAGCACAGTATGTTGATCAATGTGAAATGTGTGTGGATTGAGACAATATTGAGCCTGAAGGATGGATGCCAAGTAATGTGGTTCTGGGCAATGAGAAAGATAACTAGTATCATAGAAAAGATAATGATAAAATATGTAGTTTTGTTCTCATTTAATTACAGCTGCAAAATACTGCTGTTAGACAAGTGATGGTGGGATCAGTGATAGAGAAATGAGGTGATTGGAAAGGCTTGATGTACAAATTAGATGAGGGAGCCACTTGTGTACATACATACTGTACTTCCAGAACCTCAGTTTCACTAAGAGGGTAGAACTTTTCAAGTATCACATATCACAAATCATTGCAGATCTAGTTAGTTTCATTTGCAAAATGAACCCCCTTTAATTTTGCTCAGATTGCTTTCAATTTTGGTGTATCGATGCAACTCTGAATTTTGATAACGATCAACCAATAACTTTATTTCGTAAATTAAAGAATCTGATGTTATTTGGAATTAAAGTTGGGAAATTTGGGTAATTTTAGCCAATCAATAGACAGCGTGGCATTAGTAGTTTGTTACCATGACAACTACATGCTGTCTTGTGTTTCACTTCACCCCTGTCTGTGCTGCTTGTTGTTCTGTGTTGATTTGGGGAACAGAGAAACTGTGGGTGATACAGATAATTTGACATTATTTTTGAATTCTGCATGCAAAAACATAAGACACAGGTATTCTTTTCCTTGGGACAAATTCTTTGTTGACCAGTGTTATTCTTATCGTAGTTTACAAATCCAAGCATGAAAACGTTGCTCAGCTTTGGAGTTTTGGAGACAGATGCCCCCTTTTCACACACACACACACACACACACACACATGCACTTATATATTAATGATGTACACAAATACATGACAGGTATACATAATACTGAAATACACATAAAGTAAACACATGCAGACAAATATATTAATGTAGCAAATTTTTTAAAAACATACAATCAATGATAAAAGAAACAGTAAGATGATACATGTTGATTTTATTAGGTATTTCTGTTTATATAGAAACTTACAATGAACAGATCATTTCTCAGATGCTAAACTATAAATTTCACAGTGTACAACGTTAAAGTTGACACTGCTCTGCTAAATGCAGAAAATTTCTGTCTCACTATTGGCTAAAAATACACAGTTTTTCCGATTTTTAAACCTCTGTAATTTTTTTCTCCACAACATCATACCTTCATAGCAATAAGACTGGAAAACTACATTATTATAGCCAATTTTCAGATTTTTTACTTCCTTTTAAAAAAATGCATATTTTGAGAATCAGTTTAACTAGATCCATCATTGCTCTCCTTTGTCATCTCTATGAGATTCAGAGTCCAGAAATCAGTTTTCACAAATTTATCCCATATTTTCCTGAGTTTCTATCTTTCGTAAGCTCCATTCATGTTCAGCAATCAGTACTTCTTTATAAAGCTGTCCTCATCCATAAGTATCCCATCAGTCTTCTCTCTTGCACACTACATCTTATACCCAATTTCTCTTTCACTTTTGTACTAACAGAGCATGCAAGCTTCATGATTTTTTTCTAGTCTTCACGAGTTATTTGCTTTCACAGTCCACATCTCACTACAATGTAGCCTTGTTGATCCTACACAAGCATCATACAATCTGCTATTCGTTCAGATAAAAACTATTTTTTTTATCAGCAAAGTAAAAGCTCTCTGAACCTTCTTCAGCCTGTTCTTATTCTATCAACTATACTGTCAGAGCAACCTCTATTGCTGATTAGGTCATCTATGTAACAGAAGCTCCCTTCTACCTGTAGGGATATTCCTGGGCATTTGAAGAAATCTATTTCTTGTGCTCCCTTATCTGCTACCTGTGTTAACCTGCCTGTTATACCACTACATGTCTTATGTGTCCACTGTTTGTATTATGTATCCATATGAAATTTCTGCTTACTTCTACATACTGAACAAATATATTCCCTTGATAGAAGCAGAGTATTTACTTCCTACTTACTAAAACTTTGCTCTTTGCAAAGTTTCTTATTATTATTCAGTAGTCTTATTTTTATCATGTGCTTTCACTGCACTACCAAGTACAGCTCTTTGGGCCTTGGTTATGTGTTGTGGTTTGTTGTCGTGCTCTTGTTTTCACTGTATTGAAAGTGTTGTATGTTATATACATTTGTAAGTCCTGGGGTTTTGGTTATGTATTTGTCTGAATGTTTTTCAATCATACTTAATGCACCTATTATTATAGGGGTTGTTTCTGTTTTTAGGCTCCACATTCAAGATACCTCTATTTCTAGATCTTTGTATTGATACATTGATTAGAAGGCATTTTTTTTCCTTGGTGATCTGTGACAACTATATCCAGTCTATTAGCCTTGATTTCTCAGTCTGTGTGTATTGGCGTATCCCAGAGTATGGGTGCTTTGTCATTTTCTGAGACCTTTTCTGGAGTGTGCCTCTACATCTTTGATCTGTTGTCACAGCTTCCAGTGTATATAGGTCTCAACTCTTTAATGTCTGTGAATATATTCTTTTTTAGCCAGGACTGGGCAGCCAGAGACAATATGATTTATTGTTTCTTCCCCATCATCATCATTATTATCGTCGTTTAACATCCACTTTCCATGCTGGTATAGGTTGGATGGTTTGACTGAGGGCTGACAAGCCAGAAGGCTGCACCAGGCTCCAATCTGATCTGGCAAAGTTTCTACAGCTGGATGTCCTTCCTAACGCCAACCCCTCCGAGTGTGTAGTGGGTGCCTTTTTATGTGCCACTGGCACAAGGGCCAGTCAGGCAGTACTGGCATCGACCACACTTGAATGGTGCTTTTTATGTGCCACCGGCATGGAACTAGTCAACCAGCACTGGCATTGACCACGCTTGACCAGTTAGCCTTCCTTTGATATTGCTGCACCTCTTATGTGTCCACAGCTTACACAGGGTACATCTTATGGTGTTTCTACCTATGCCTTGTGAAATCTATTAACCCATTTTGATTCCATGTAGAGTAAGATCTATTTTCTTAAAATCATTATCATTGTTATTAAATTCCAGATCAACACTAATTAGGTAGACTATAATCCAAGTTATTTTGATAAACCAAAATTGTGGGACAGCTCTGACTCATATTTGTAATTATTTCACTTACACTGGAAATGCTCTCGAAAACAAATCTGTCCTGTTCTTTAAAAATATTCCCAATTTTGTGCCTTGAAGTCAAATACTTCAGTTCACTGCCCACCAACTCTTCAAAAATATTAGACTTCATGCTTCAAATAGAGTTATTTAATTTCTATTCTAAGAATAGTCTGATTAAGGCCACTTTTCCTATAGTGCTGATTTAAATTAAACCCTCATCAGTTTTACAATGTTATAGCAACTTACAACTTTTGTAATATTTCTCCTACTTAGATTTTGGGAATCCTATATATATTTGCTCAGCATGCTAGAAATAGCAGCTAAATCTCACTTGAAAAAAAGTTGGGTAATATAGTCTTAGATAAAAGTATATCTGAATATAAGACAGAATGATAACAGTGGGATTGCCTTTGGTCTTAAGTCACCTCAATGAAGAGCTCAGCCCAGGGTCAAATAACAAGTTAGATTGACGTAATCATATGACAGCTAAGTGGCCAACTCACAGATTTAGTGTAGTACTGATAACTGGTTACAAATTATTGATTATTTGGAAAACAGTAGACTCTAAGGAAATTACACTTGTCTGATTTGTCAAAAAGTAATAAATAGTTCTAGCGATGGTATAGAACTTATTTGAATTGTTAATCCCAGCTGGTTGTCTCATTAAACAAATTGAATCTGTCATCAGATTTCAGTTTCAAACTAAAGCTTCATCACTATCTCTTGATCACTAATTGCTTTAAGAAAAGAAAGTATGTCTTAACTTTTCTTCTTTTTTTTTTTACTATCATTTAAAAAATAATGCTGGATTTTGGAAGAAAGCACCTAATAGAAATACTTCATAATATTTAATTGTATCTCTTTATGTTCTAAGTTCAAATACTACTGAAGTATTGGGGGTTGCTTAAACCACTTATGCCTTCTCCAAAAATGTGATCTTGTGCCTTTGTTAGAAATTTTTGAGTGGCTGTGCGGTAAGTAGCCTGCTTACCAACCACATGGTTCTGAGTTCAGTCCCACTGCGTGGCACCTTGGGCAAGTGTCTTCTACTATAGCTTCAGGCCGACCAAAGCCTTGTGAGTGGATTTGGTAGGCGGAAACTGAAAGAAGCCCGTCGTATATATGTATATATATATATATATATATATGTTTGTGTGTCTGTGTTTATCTCCCCACCATCGCTTGACAACCGATGCTGGTGTGTTTACATCCCCATAACTTAGCGGTTTGTCAAAAAGAGACCGATAGAATAAGTACTAGGCTTACAAAGAATAAATCCTGGGATTGATTAGCTTGACTAAAGGCAGTGCTCCAGCATGGCCGCAGTCAAATGACTGAAACAAGTAAAGAGTAGGAGATTGAAAGAGTTAAATGATGGACTGTTTTGTGGTCTCGAGTTATGTTTTGCGGTCTCAAGTTATGTCCTTTTGCATTCTGAGTTCAAATCTTGCTTAGCCTTTGATTCTTCATGTTTCAAGTACTGAAGTTGATCTAATCAACTTCATCGATCTCTCAAAGTATCTGACATTGTCCCCATTTTAAACTTTATGAGGATAAGTATTGAATCATTATAATGGTGTGGGGGGCAATGCTTTGCAGTATTAGTTACATCCTTTTACATTCTGAATTCAAATTCCTTTCCTCTAGGCTTTTCCTATAGTGTTGAGTTGAACTAAACCTTCACCAGTTTTACAGTGTTATAGCTACTTACAACCTTGTGATATTACTCCTATCTAGATTTCAAGTGAGATTTAGCTGCTATTTCTTGCAGGCTGAACAAATATATACAGGCTTCTCGAAATTTGAGTAGGAACAACATTACAAGGTTGTAAATAGCTATAACACTGTAAAATTGTGTTATACACCATAGGAAAAGTGGGCTTAATCAGACTATCCTTGTGAAACATAATCTAATAGAAATTAAATAGCTTTTCATCTGCCCAGTGTCAATAAAATAAACACTAATCAAGTCCTGGAGTCAACCATACTTTTGCAAAATATGTGATCTTGTGCTTGTATTACAAATAAACTATGATCAGACACTCCAAATTTTGAGGATAGTCTTAGACTGTGCAGAGGTACCTCCATTACTACTGCTGTTAGAGAATTCTCAGTTGATACTTCTTGTAGTTCTGGTCTTTGGAAAATATGAACATCACAATTCTTCACCTGTTTCTGATAAAACTAAGTTCTCATAGCTGTCTTTTAGAAGTCTAGATGTCCACTTTTAAATGTTGAAATCTTATAATACCAAATATAAAGATGTCTGACTTTCCTGTTTAAACAGGACACAAACTTACTGACACTCAGCCACTTAATACACTTCACTTAAACAAACCCTCTTAAAATTCACATATTCATGCACACACAACATGTGCATCTTTTCACACATACAAACACACACACTCTCTCTCTCTCTCTCTCTTATATATATATATATATATATATATATATATATATATATATATATATATATATACAGGGTGCGGTGAATAAACTGTTGTCTAAATTACGCACAAATGAAAATAACACTGACATCTCATTTAAAAAAATATATTTACCAAAATTACATAAAAATATCTTGAAATACTAAAGAATAAATCTATTCAATGAAATCGCCATTGGCTTCAACCATGGCCTCCAGACAACTTCGGAATCTCCTGCAACTCTTCTGGACAGTCTCCTTGTTTAAGTTGGTGAATGCAGCCATAATCCTTCCTTTCAGTTCATCTTTGGTGTTACAAGGAGTTTTGTTGATCTCTTGCTCAATTGCACCCCGCACATAATCAAGGGGATTGCAGTTAGGTGGCCAGATGTTAGGGGTGATGTGGTTACATATATTGTCTGACAGCCATGACTGGGTTCTCCTGCTTGTGTGGCATGGTGCAGAGTCCAGCATCCCCCATCTTGACCCAGGACAGCACTACCTCCTCCAGGCACTTGATGTAGGCTTCCGTGTTGAGTCTAAGGCCATATGGGAAGATGAATGGGGCATAACGTCACCATCGTTAGTGATCACTCCAAACACCATGATATTGACTGGATGTTTGATTTTTATCGCTCTTGGTACATGTCCTCAGATTGACACCCAAACACTCTGAAATATTTGTATTGGAGCTTGTGGTGCAAATGACAAGCAGTTCAGCATGTTTGGTTGGAAGGGAAGCTTGAGTTTATTCAAAAGCTTCATAGCACTGTCTTTGTTCTTGTCCTTGATGGCTTGGGATAAAAATTGGCCCTTTCTCATCTTGTAGGAGGAATACCGAATGTCTTCATGCATTATCTGCTGTTAAGAAACTCAGATGCTCCCATGTCCCTGGCGATGAACCTGAGTGACTAGGAGGGATCGTTGTCAATCATGGCCGAGATCTCACTAACAAATTCAGAAATTCTTTTCTTATCAGAACGATCAGAGTGAGTTTTCCGAGCTGCCGTAGACTCATCCAACTCTTTCCGAATCGTCTGCACTGTCCTCAGATTGACACTCAAACACTCTGAAATGTTCATTTTGGAGCTTCTGGTGCAAATGCCTAGCAGTACTGCATGTTTTGTTTCCAAATTTCTGGCTGAGTGAATTGCATCATGGTACTGTTTTTTTCACATACCATTCCCAACTGAACCTACTATACTGACAATGTGCATGCACAAATATAAAATGGCGATAATTTACCCATCGCACCCTGTATTCTTTTATTCCTTTAATTGCTTCAGTCATTTGACTGTGGCCATGCTGGAGCACCACCTTTAGTCAAACAATTTGACCCCAAGACTTATTTCTTGTAAGCCTAGTAGTTATTATATCGGTCTCTTTTACGGAGACGTAAACAGACCAACATTGGTTGTCAAACAATGGTGGGGGGGGGGGACAAATACAGACAAACATAAATATGACGGGCTTCTTTCAGTTTCCATCTACCAAATCCACTCACAAGGCTTAGGTCAGCCCAAGGTTATAGTAGAAGACACTTGCCCTAGGTGCCATGCAGTGGGACTGAACCCAAAACCATGTGGCTGGGAAGCAAACTTTTTACCACACAGCCACTCCTGCACCTATATATATACATATATATTTATTGTACCCCTGAAATCTACAAGTTTTTTTTCAATCTCTCTCTGTTTATTTTCCCTTATTCCTTTCTGTTGAAGTGCATAGGCTTGAAACATAAAAGATTTTTCATTTTCCCGGGCATCAAACTCATACACTTGTTTGTTGTTCATACACTTGTCTTTGTCTTTTGTTTTTCTATAAATTTCAGCTATATATATATATATATATCTCCCAACATGTGCTTATATATACATACACACATTCAGAACATGTGCTTGTATACACACACATGCATGCATACTGAGACCATGTACTTATCACACACACACAAATCCAATTGTAACATAGATTACACAGGCTGAGATTATTGTAAATTTCTTATGTAGATATGTGTAGGAGTTTTTCAAGGATGGCATTTTATTTTATTTTTATTTTATCTTCTTTTTTTTATCTTAGAATTCTTTCCATTTATTATTTCAAGTAATAATTTTATTTATTTAAACTAAAACTCTAAGATTTTGCTCAACTTTACTGAAAAAAAAATCAAACATTCTTTTATTCTTTGACTTGCTTCAGTCATTTGGCTGGGGCCATGCTGGAGCACCACCTTTTAGTCAAAGAAATTGACTCCTGGACTTATTCTGTGTAAGCCTGATATTTATTCTATTGGCCTCTTCTGCTGAACTGGTAAGTTACGGGGGCGTAAACACACTAACATCGGTTGTCAAGCAATGGTGGAGGGGGGACAAGCACAGACACAAAGACACACACATAATTATATACATATATATCCAACAGGCTTCTTTCAGTTTCTGTCATCCAAATCCACTCACAAGGCTTTGATCGGCCCATGGCTATAGTAGACGACACTTGCTCAAGGTGCCATGCAGTGGAACTGAACCTGAAACCATGTGGTTGAGAAGCAAGCTTCTTACCACACAGCCATGCCTGTGCCTATATATATGATTCTATAATATTTTTTAAGTGGTTAGTATCGATGTGATGTGTGTGCATATGACTTGCATGCACACACACACACACACACACACACACACACACACACACACACACACACACACACACACACACACACACACACACTGAACTGCAAAAGAAATGCAATTTTTTCAAATGTCATTTTTATATGGTAAATTCTGAAAATTTATTTCGGGGATGTAAGTGTAAAGATTCCAAGACATGCTGGTTTATGGTCGAAACCCAAATTGCAGATAACCTTTTAACTTTCCCTGAAATGAGATGCCGAAACACAGCATAATTGTCATGAAAACCAAAATGCACGTGCATCTCATGGAAGTTATGGGTATAGAAATCAACATGAACCACGTTCCTGGCATTCATGATTTGGATGCCTCAGGTATGACCCCCGATTGTCAGCAGTGCAGATAGAACAAGCTATCAGCCGATTGCAAGCAGTGCATCATGCTCTGGTTGTTATGAAATCTTACAATGTCCATTTCAGCACCATCTATCGTCAGCAACAGCGATGCAACACCACCAACAGCACTGCAGACTGTGCCTTCAGAGGCCGCCTCCTGGTGACCACGCCCAGGCAGGACCACTTCATCCACCTGCAATATCTCCATGATTGCTTCAGACTGGCCAGCGTGACAGCTCGTGAGACCATTGGCACTGGACAGCGACGGCACGATACAATGTTGACTGGTCGCTAACAACCTGCATTGCCATTGTCTTGCTCAAGGGCCTATCCTCACTGCCTGCCACCACCAGGCACAATTACAGTGGGCTACACAGCACCGACATTGGTGGCATCAACAATGGAACTCAATAGTCTTCTCTAACAAGAGCCAGTACTGCATTTCCACCTTGGATGGCATAATGAGGGTATGGCATAGGAGGGGTGAACACTACAGAGACACATGTGTCATGGACAGAGACATGTGGGGTGGCCAAAGCATCATGGTTTGGGGTGCTATAGGCCTGAATCAGAGAATTGGGCCCCCATATGTTCTAAAATGTTGGTGCAGGCAGAGGGAATGGTATGACAGTGCAGTGCTACATTGACCAAATCCTAAGACCTCACTTTGTGCCCTTCTATGTGCGTCACCATAGTCACGTGTTCCAACAGTTCAGGGTCACCATGGACTTCCTACATCAGCACAACATCAGAACCATGCTGTGGCTGGCTCTCAGTCCAAATTTGAACCCAATTGAACACCTGCGGGATGAAATCCAGAGATGGCTGAACCAGGTGGTCCCAAGGCCGACAATCCATAAAGTTATTGGTATTATGATGGATATTCAGCCATAGAAACTCATTCACAGCAGACACTGAAATATTCTGCAGTCTTCAGATCTGTTGGATCTTGTTGATCTGTCCAACCAATACAAAGCTTGAAAGATGGATGTTAGAAGATGTTGATGATAATGACACCGTAAGGCTTGTGAGAATTCTTTAGTCTTGCAGAGGACATGATGACCCCTCTAATGTTAGTGTCCCACTATAATGCACCCAGTATGTTGCATAATGTGGTTGGCTAATGAACAAAAACAAAATACAATCAACCTGACTCTTTAGCCTTACCAAGGATGTGACAACCTCAACAGTGCTGGTGTCATGATAAACTGCACCTAATAGACTCTCTAAAGTGCTGAGCTAATGAACCGAAACAGCATTGGATCGAGAGCATTCTTTAATCTTGCAAAACACAACCACCTCTCTAGCGCTGGTATCATAATAAGATATGCCCAGTATACTCTGTAAAGTAGTTGGTCTAGGAAGGGCTTCCAACATTAGAAACTGTACTGAAAGTAAAATGTATGAATGAGATAAATTCCTCTAACCTATCTAGGAGGGCAGCAACTGATTCAAATTCTGACAACCTGTCTTCTTTCTAGTATGGAAATCAGATTTAACATTATGAGGATGATAATAATGAATCATATGAAGGAGAGATATGTATTGTTGATTTAAAATTTGTTTGTGTGTATATAAAACAAATTGAAGAAAAAAAATACGACACTCAGACAGGACTTGAACTTCATATCTACCAGGTGTCTGTAATAAGAACATGGTTCAAGGTCTGTTAATAGTTTGTTCATTTTTGAACTAAAATTTGTAGTTAGATATAAACAATGTTAATGCTTTTTATATTTAAAATATTCACTAAAGAAATGCAAAAGGAGCTGATTGAGCATCATCAGCAAAGTGTAGCCTCGCTATAATAACTTGCCGAAGTGATGTAGGAAATAAATCTCTCAGTAAATATACAGACATGCACATTTGTTGGTATAGAAAAATAGAATTTTTTTTTAATGAGTGAAAAACCTGCTACATCAAAACCTGCTACATCAAAACCTGCTACATCAAAACCTGCTACATCAACAGCTTTCACATCTAAGAATTGAATGTCATTGTCTTGAATGGGTTATACTGTTTTTCTCTTAAAGCTAGAGATAATCACCGTCAAAGTTTTGACATTAATTTATCCATGCTGACATGGGTCAGCTTCGTCTGCAACTGAGCATATATTTATTTATGTCAGTCCCGTGTAATCTCATTTCTGAGACCTAACATTCTCAACTCTGGCTTTACTAAATCTTCTTCAGTCTATTTCTACCTCAAGTGCCAGTTACAATCAATTTATTACAGCATTTCTTCATTTATCAAATGTTATTCATTTAACACTAGCCATACCAGTGCGGCTGTTTCTCCTACACACCTCAATCAATACTTTTTAATTAGACATCAGGAAACCTCTAATTAAATACTGCAAAGCTCTATAAGTATATATAACTATATGATGATGAAATTGTACAGTTAGAGGAGCAAAATTAACAACATTCAGCATGTGTATGTATCTTGTGGCCTGTTGTGTTTTTCTGTTTTGGTAATTAATATTTTCTCTATCATATTCTGCTATGTATCTGTCTTCAATCATTCACTATGCTAGTTTTCGGTTTCATATTACACTTGATACAACTTTAAAATTCTGTTTCTAAATTTGCCAGACACTTAATTATTTAGGTTGTGTTCACATTTTTAAAATTTTATATCAAATTAATATTTTTGCCTTTGGACTTCTAGTTGTTTTTGATGACTTGTACACATTTCTTTATTTACTTTTAGTTTAGTCAGCTCTTGTAACTATCTTCTTTACCCAGGGTCAGATTAAATCCAACTGATGACTAAACACAGCTCAGTGACATAAGTATTGAATGTTAAATAATACATTAAAAAATGTTTTCTTGAGGTCAGACTTCATGACTAAATTAACTATAACCTGGTTTCCAATTTTATTCATTTAGTTCTGAATAACTGTAATCAATGTAAGCAAATTAATACAGGAAAAAATGCAAATTTTCCGCACTTTTAAATTTACCATATATAGACCATGGAAAAACTAGAGTTGAAAAACCTCATAAGCACATATTTATTGTTTTATGGGTAATTTGAGCCTACTCCCACTTTAATTGCTTCTTTAATCATCTATTTCATGATACAGTTACTTTATATGTCACAATATATGGATATACTGGTAAAATTTCAACTTTGTTTTCGAACATAACATAGTCATTTCACTATTTTTATGGGTTTCTTAAATCCTTGTTTTTGCCACAATTAATTTTAATAGTCTTTTTTATTTATTTATTTATTAAAAATCTATTCCCCTACAAACTAGCTGTTTGTACTTTAATAAGCCAGTATATATTACTTAACTACTATAATTACTACAAGTATTTACAGCTCCACATTCTGTTTGCTTTACAATGGTACAGTATAGTGCTGTTGTTTTTATTTTATGATTTGTTATATATATCAGGAGTGGCTGTGTGGTAAGTAGCTTCCTTACCAACCACATGGCTCCAGGTTCAGTCCCACTGTGTGGCACCTTGGGCAAGTGTCTTCTACTATAGTCTCAGGCCGACCAAAGCCTTGTGAGTGGATTTGGTAGACGAAAACTGAAAGAAGCCCCCACCATCGCTTGACAGCCAATATTGGTGTGTTTATGTCCCCATAACTTAGTGGTTTAACAAAAGAGACCGATACAATAGGTACTAGGCTTACAAAAAATAAATCCTGGGATCGATTTGTTTGACTAAAGGTGGTGCTCCAGCATGGGCGCAGTCAAATGACTGAAACAAATAAAAAAATAAAAAATGAATAAAAGACATATATATATATATATATATATATATATCCAACCACAGAACAATGACTGACAGAATGTCAATTTCAGCAATGATTTACCCCAGAACAAGACATGCTGAGATAGACATAGCATTTCATTTGCTGCACTAACAACAGTTTTAGATCAGACTAAAAATGTCAAATGTAATTTTTTGTTTGTTTTATCTTATTGTTATATGTCTTTAATAATGTTACTAAATCAAGGATATTCAACCCTAAATATTACCTCTAAGTAGCAGATGGCATAAAATATACCATAAAAATCATAAACTAGATGTAGAGAATCTTTGATGTTAAGGCCACACAGTACAATTTGGAACATTAGTTGTATCCTATCGATGTTTTGTTTATAGATCTTAAATCTACCTTCATTCATGTTTTATTCTATATTGGTATACTGGTTGAGGACAACAATCTATAATGTATATTGAAAAGAGTATAAATGATATTTGAGCATTCACATATCAAATCAAAAACCATTTTGCTTTTGTTTGTTTGTTTTTGTTTTTAATCAACTAATTAGTATGAAATATTACTATTGCATCATTATTAGGTTCTTAAGCAAGTTGCAAGACAACTTACACTTTAATGTCATTTTGATTGTGAACTGTATTAAACAAATAAATGACTATTTATAGAATTTTTCATGCATTCTAAGTGCTAATATCTTACAAAGCTTCATTTAAAATTAGTTCTATGACATGAATCGAGTGGGACAGAAACTCTGAATAAGAATGGACTCAGATTGCAAACAACACGTCTAATTCAAACCAGCATGGAAAGTTAGCATAAATATGGTGATGATGACAATAATGATATGTATATGTGTGTGTGTGTGTGTGTGTGTGTGTGTGTGTGTGTGTGTGTATTCTCAACTCTCTGCTGAGTTGATGAAGAATCCATTTTAGGCCTTCTTCAGTGACGGTTTCTTATACCCCTAATTTATAATATATACTATAGTTTCTCATATTCAATCTATGCTAGTGTGGAGAAATGGACATTAAATGGTGATGATGATATATATTCTCTGAACCGACTCAGCATGAAGTAACTTCATATTCTATATAGAACCTCCAAACTAAGAGAAAATAGCAGTAATTGAAAAGAATATTTCATTGGGATATCTTGTTTTATGGAATGATGATACTCTCTTTTTGGTCACTAGTGATGTACTCCATCCTCTCCTCTTACCCTCCTCTCTTCCTCTTACCCTCCTCTCTTCCTCTTACCCTCCTCTCTCCTCTTCTCTCTCTTCTCTCTCTCCTCTTCTCTCTTTCCTCTTCTCTCTCTCCTTCTCTTCTCTCTCTCTTCTCCCTCTCTCCTCTTCTTCTCTCTCCTCTCCCTCTCTCCTTTCATCCCTCTCTTTTTCGTCCCTCCCTCTCTCTCATTCCCCTTCTCTTGTTACTTTGGTTGATATCATTATCATGAAGAATTTAAATTCTAATTATTTGATTGTCCTTTCCTTTAATCATTGCAAGTACAATCCCCCTGATTCAATGCTCCTAGCATCAAGCTATATATGTCTTCTATAATTCTTATCAGCTATAACTACAGAAAATGTTACATTGAGTTCTTTGTTTCCTGATCCTAAACAAACAATACATTTGTAGCATCACTTTACATGAACATATTTCAGAATGGTTTTTCGTTCATCATCTATAATACAACTAGTTTAAAAGAATCAATTTATTAACTTAGCAAAATAATACCTTTCATTTTCTTCTCTTTTAAAGATACTCTTAATTACATTTTATGCCCCAAAAGTCTAAGTGAAAAAATTACAATTAGTGAAATATGATCTTTGGATGTTAAGTCTCACGGAGGCAATGACAAATGACTCTGAGTTTTAGTGATTTTCTGTGCTTGAGAAGACACATCAATCTAAATGAATTGTAGTCGTTGCCAGTGACATGCAAGAGGCATCCCTATGGAGTGGTTGGCATTAGGAAGGGCATCCAGCCATAGAAACCAAGCCAAAACAGACCAGAGCCTAGTGCAGCTCTCTGGCTTACCAGTTCCAGTCAAACTGCCTAACCCATGCCAGCATGCAAACAGATGTTAAATGACGATGATGCTAGTCTTTTGTTTTTGTAAGTACCAATGTAATCAAAACTGCATAATTTTGCTTTAAATCTGAATATATTTTAATTTTTCTATTTCAGGTTACCTGAAGGGCTAGCTTTAATCCCAATCATTGTTTATTTTCCTTTTGGTTTTCTTCTTGCTGTTGTCCGATTCTTTATTGGTTTGCAAACTCTTTTAGTATCATGCATCTTACCAAAGTTTTCACCAGTGCGTAGGTAAGTCTGGCTATTATAATCCTATTTATACACAGTAACTTGGGGTAGTTGTATTGGTTCTCAACTTCAAGCACGCAAGTGCTGCAATAATGATTGTACTCATGTTAGACACAATTAGCCTGCTTCTGCAAAATAACATTTAGTAGTCATTTTTATATCTTGAATACTGTATGAAGACCATTATATATACATTTGTGTATATATCATTTGTACAGTTCCTTGTCAGTTATAGAGCTGCATAAGTAAATGAAATGCCAAGTCAAAAAGTTAGCTTCTATTGGTTCCATCACCAGGTCCTTTGATTTTAAAATGTTCATAGATATGTACCCCATAGTGGAACTGGTAACAGTTAGGATGAATATTCATTAAAGTGCTATATTTAAGAGATGAGGAATTGTGTACATTATTTACATTCGACGGATATTTGTTTTCATCTTGTTTGCTGTTAACACAACGTTTCAGCTGATATACCCTCCAGCCTTCTTCAGGTGTCTTGGGGAAATTTCGAACCTGGGTTCTCATTCCTAAGGTATTTTTCGATGTTATTATTGTTCAGGTCACTGCTTGGAATCGAACTCAGAATTTTGGGGTTAGTAGCCCATACACTTAACCACTATGCCATATGCCCATGGGCATATGGCATAGTGGTTAAGAGCGCAGGCTACTAACCCCAAGATTCTGAGTTTGATTCCAAGCAGTGACCTGAACAATAATTATAATAATAATAATAACATCGAAAAGTACCTTAGGAATGAGAATCCAGGTTCGAAATTTCCCCAAGACACCTGAAGAAGGCTGGAGGCTATATCAGCCGAAATGTTGTGTTAACAACAAACAAGATGAGGAGAAATATCCGTCGAATGTAAATAATGAATATTTTGATTTATCTATTATTCACTTAAATCCCTCAAAATTGGAATTAAGCACTAGCTCCTATGGGGCTCTTAAAGACTTATGTTTACATATCAGAATTATTTTCTTATTTACTCTCAGATTAAAAGAAACGAAGAAACCTTTTTGTCAATGATCTTTTTGCTTTTATTTTTGACATCTGAATTATATTAAAATTTTGTGTATCTAATTGTATTTTCTTTGAATTTCATTGTCAATAGCTTTATTCTGCGTGTAATGTGTGCAGTACTTGGTTTCATAGTAATTGTTGACGAACACAAACGAAGAGATGAAAAAGCCAAAGTGATTGTTACCAACCACGTTTCGTCGTTTGATCACTTCACAACAGCTTTAGTCTATCCCAGTCTGCTTGTACGTATTTCTCTGTTTTACTTTGTTTTAGTGGGGAAAGGAGCAAGACTATGGTGGTTTGGGGATATATATATATATATATATATATATATATATATCATATGGTTGCTGTGAAAGAGTCCTTCATTTGTAGAGGTAAGATATGCCAATAAAAACTTAGGTTGATACAGGTAGAGTATCTTCTTAGGCCTCAGATATGAGATCAGAGTTGATACATTTTCCAAACCTTTCAACCCTTATTGAAACTATCCTTTACTCGGCTGTAGCTGGTTATTCAACAACAATGGCAATTTTATATATATTTTTTAACAGTGCATGTCTTTAGCTGTTCAGATTAGCTTTGAACAAATACCCTGCTGATTGCTCACATTTTCTGTCCATCTGAGTTGTTTTGTTTAAAGATTATACTTTTATTATAAAGCTGTTGTTGCAATTTTCCAAAATGCTGACATTAGAATTAATACAGCTTAGTGAGTATGTTACTGGATTAGCAGCACATTAGATTTTTGTTGTGTATTTGAGCAATATACTAAATTTATTTACTTCATGTCAGGGAAACTAGAGCTAATCACGAGAGTTCATTACCAAATATAATCTAAGCGTCACAGACGTTGAGACATAATTTTGGCATAGTTTATGACAAATGTTGCTAGTTAAAATTTAAGATCCAATTCAGTCAAACAATATACATGAGTATTATTGTTTATATAATTTTGGTATTTATAAAAGGACTTATTTCGTTCTAAGTGCATTTCCCAAGATTACTAGAAACTAGCAGAACCCATGGAAATTCCACAGTTTATAAATGTTCATATTTTTATTTTGATGCATAAATTTAAAACTCTTATTACATTGTTTCATTATGTCTTTAATGTTGTTCCATAGTTAAGATTGTTAAATGCATAACATGTGACAAGTAGAATAATATTGATTTTATGGCATAAATTCTTTAGTATACCACTTCATTCTTTTCTATATTTCTTCTGGCTTTAGTCTTCCTATTGCTGTTGACTTAAAAGACCTAGATTCAATATCTGTTTTTGTTTTGTTATTTTCTATGTTTTATTTGGGTTTCTTAAGTTCCTATCATTGGAATTGACTAATTGTTATCTCTCCACAATCATGAAGAGGTTTATTTTCTGTGGTCTCCATCCTCCGGTATATCAGTAACTACTCTCTCAAGTCTTCATCACATCAGTTTTAAATGGCATACCTGTTATTTTATGAGAATGAGCAAAAGAGATACCAGCTCATTGTAGGTAGAGAGCCACAACAACAGGTTAGCAGTTTGAGGAGTAATGGAGGAAGGTTTAAAATAGATAGAAAGTTAGTAGAAATGCAATATTTTTATTTCTTTATTTGTAGCTATCAATAAGTGTGGTGATGTGTTTGGCAACCTGACAGTTTACTCGTCAACTATTACAGTCTTAAGAAAGGTTAATGTTTGCTAAAATGAATTTGTGAAATTATTAGCATAATTCACCTTATTTTTGTAATTTACTCTACATTTAGGATGTTGTTGTTCACATAATGGCTAAATCTTTTTGGCTATTACTGAAGGTTACATTTTGACTGAATATTTTGAAACTTATTTGAATCAAAATAAAAGAAGTACGATATGTCATATATCCAATAGATCTTGTGAACAATAGAAATCAAGATGAAAGTGGAGAGGAAATGGGCAAGAGTCTGAGACCGAAATATCAAAAATTCTCACATATATATATATACATACATACATACA
>NC_068982.1:167054037-167068208 GCF_001194135.2 Octopus bimaculoides
AAGGTACTTACACTCTGATGGGTATTCACATTGACATTACACATCCAACGGAGCATACTGGCTTCATTCCTTGCGAGCTTACGTATGTCCTCAGCAGTTACAGCCCATGTTTCACTGCCATGTAGCATGGCTGTTCGTACGCATGCGTCATACAGTCTGCCTTTTACTCTGAGCGAGAGTCCCTTTGTCGCCAGCAGGGGTAAGAGCTCTCTAAACTTTGCCCAAGCTATTCTTATTCTAGCAGCTACACTTTCAGCGCACCCACCCCCACTACTAACTTGGTCGCCCAGATAGCGGAAGCTATCGACTACCTCTAGTTTTTCACCCTGGAATGAGATAGAAGTTGTCTATCGACTACCTATATATATATATACATACATACATACATACATACATACATACATACATACATACATACATACATACATACATACATACATACATACATACATACATACATACATACATACATACATACATATATATATATATATATATATATATATGGGAAGGAGAGGGTGGGAGAAATGGAAATATGAATTAGAAACTTTTTGTGAGGTAGGAAGTTGAAGATACAGTTTATAAGGATAAAATTCAATAAGAAGAGAATGTGTGTATGTGTATCACTTTAATTTAAAAATTCATATTTCAACATTTTCTATCCTCGCTTGGATGAGATTGTTTTTCTTGGAGCTGTTGATTTTACAGCCGGTTGTTCTGCTATCTACTCAACTACCAAGTGTAAGTGAAACCTGTGTCTTTCTTAGCAATACATCATTGTTTGTATTCTTGACTATATGATCAGTAATCACACAACCCTGTCCTGAGCTATTGTCTCATTTTCATTATTCATTGAAAAGATATTAACGAGATTATAATTCAAGCAAGTACAGTGATAAAATACACTTAGGAAACATTTCCTATTAGTAACAGTTTGCTTCTTGTAAATTCTGCAAACCAATGTGAAAAGTAAACATCTTCAGTTGATTCAGGGATTTGCACAATCTGTTAAGCTCTGATCTCTGGATTTTTATCAACACAAAAGGTTTTCATCAATATCATTCATAATAATCACATATTCGTTATAATAATTATTCTTCATATTTATATATTCTTTCCTTCTTTCTGTTATTTGTTTCTATTTGATAAATCTTTTAGATTTTACATTTTGATTTGTCAATTTTTCATTGTAGCCTAGTGTGTGTGAACTTTTTCCTACCCTAGAATGGATCCTTGGCTGGAAAGATTTTGGTTTCAAGCAAAACAAAGAATCTTTTCTGAACAATGTTAAAGGCTTTTGTAGTAGTAAGTATTGCCTATCCATTGTAATGTATCAGTAAAAACCTCCAATCACTTGACAGCCATTTATATTTCACTTTCATATATTTCTCATCATCATCATTTTTGCATATGCTTTTCTATACTGGCATGGATTGGATTAGCCATTTTGAGGCTATATTTCTCAACTGAATACTTTTCTTGATGTTATCCCATTTAGTCATCTCTTGCAATACATAAAGATACGGTGTTAGAGGTAGCACACCATCTACTTCATCCATGTCATAGATAATCATCTTTTGAAACTCCACCTTTTTTGAATGATTTGACAATTATGTCGGCTTTTATTTCCTTCCTTTAATCAGCAACCCATTCACAGATCATACTGCCCTCATACTGCTTCCTTTCATGTATGTTTTTTCTTCATCATGCACCCTGTTATCCCACTTAATTTTCATCATGTCCTTAAATGTCATATTGATACTAATATCTAATGGTTGCAAAACATTTGTAAGTCTGCCAAGCATTACAGATATGTTAGTGTTGTGTGACCAGAGGTTATCAAAATGTTCTCCATTAGATGTGCTCTAAACTGATTCTATATAAGAAAACTCTTTTCCTTTTGTAGTCTACCAGGTCATAAATTCCAAACTTCCCTTATCCATTTTCTATATCCACTCTTAACCATCCAGCCTTGTGAATGCACATGGATGACAATTCCTTTGCAAATTTTTCCTTTGGTAGGATTTTTATCTTAAAAACTTAGTACTAAGAGTGATGCAAGAAAGGATTAAAGTAATCTTACTTTTCTTGTAGCCAGTGGCGCTCAACAATACTAGTTTTTTTTCTCTCCTTTTTGGTTCAGTTTGATTCTCTGGCATGTCAAGAGTAATAAGTGTTTTGTCTATTTTCCTAGTTGAATGTAACTTGAAGTATTCCTCTTGCTGATTTCTGATTACGAACAGATGAAAATGTTATATCTTATCATGTAGGTCAGCAGGCAGCTCTTGTGCAATCTTAGTTTGCTGCTCGAGTACCAACATCATATTGTGTCATAAACCTAGTGCACCATCTAGCACTTGCTTCCTCCCATATATGGATTCCGCAGGCTGCATCATCATCATTTAATGTCCATCGTCCATGCTGGCATGGGTTGGGTGGTTTGATCAGAGCCGGGGAGCTGTACCAGACTCCAGTCTGATTTGGCATGGTTTCTACATCTGGATACTTTTCCTAATGCCAACCACTTTACAGAATGTGTTGGATACTTTTACATGGCACTGCACAGATGCTTTTTTGTGGCACCATGTAGTTGCTTTTACATGGCACCACACAGGCACTTTTATTTAGTACCACACAGATGCTTTCATTCAGTACTGCATGGGTGCTTTTACATGGCACTGCACAGATGCTTTTATGTGGCACCACTCAGGCACCCTTACAGGGCAGTGTACAGACACTTTTACGTGACTTTATACCACCAGAGGGACCAGTCTTAACACTTCTGTTGTGGAGTGTAGGTCTTCTTGAGTACATGAATTACAATTTCCATTTTGATGATTTTTTACAAGTACCCACTGTACAACATTTTTCTCCAATTGTGGACATTTGCTTGTTCACCTCTTCATTTATACATTTCTTTTTGACATTGTCTGAAATTTAATACCTCCAGTTTTTCACTTGTTTTCTGAAACACAAAATTCTCTTGCTGTAACCCAGTTAGTTGTCTTTTTGAAAACTTCAGTAACTTCTAGTTTTAAAGCTGATCTGTATTTCCTCTTTTTATGGAGGGCATATTTACACAGGATTATGGCTAAATTGTAAAACTTCAACTATATTCCATGGCTGCTATACTAAAACTGAAGTCAGCTTAGTAATAAAGAGACATTATACCTGACTTTGCTTCTTCCATAAGGAATTTCAAGAAACTAGTAACCTGATGTTTGTTTGATTTGCAATCAAAACACATACTAATAATGAGCTAGCACACAAAAAAAAAAACAACAAAAGCCTTTTCACATTGTAGCAATCATATATGGGATAATTCCTTGACTCCATTATTTGTGAAGAAGTAGGGTTAACTGTTACAGAAGATATATAAAAATTTCAGATTTTTTGCTAAAAAATAGTCAACTTTTATAAGAGATTGACTAACATGATTATATACAGTAACTTTTGTTGTTGGTTGCAAAATTGCAAGTCCTACAATTGATTGATAGTCTTTCACACTAGTTTATTACTATTTTTTATACACTTTCAGGTTCCAATATTCCTTTATTAGTTCATCCTGAAGGAAGTTCTACTAATGGACGTTATGGCTTACTAAAATTCTGGTAAATATTCTTTTAACTGAATTTTTTTGTTGTATGTTATTTGCATAGTCTTACTTTAATTAAGTTATAATATTAATCTCAAAAGAAGTTTCATAAATGACTTCTGTAAAAAAAAATACAATAAAGATTAAGAAATGACTTTTGTAAAAAAAAAAATTCAATAAAGATTAAGAAATTAGGCGCAGGAGTGGCTGTGTGGTAGCTTGCTTACCAACCACATGGTTCCAGGTTCAGTCCCACTGCGTGGCACCTTGGGCAAGTGTCTTCTACTATACCCTCGGGCCGACCAAAGCCTTGTGAGTGGATTTGGTAGATGGAAACTGAAAGAAGCCCATCGTATATATGTATATATATATATATATATATATATATATATATATATATGCATGTGTTTGTCCCCCCCACCATCACTTGACAACCGATGCTGGTGTGTTTACGTCCCCGTAACTTAGCGGTTCGGCAAAAAGAGACTGATAGAATAAGTACTAGGCTTACAAAGGATAAGTCCTGGGGTCGATTTACTCGACTAAAGGCGGTGCTCCAGCATGGCCGCAGTCAAACGACTGAAACAAGTAAAAGAGTAAATGACTTCTGTAAAAAAAAAAATACAAGAATAAGAAAGAATTCTCTCCCTTAGATTTCTTACTTGCTCTTGCCTCTAGTGTATTAATCTTTTGGGTAAAGACCCCCTTCGGTCATGAATGGGATTGCACCTAGAAAGTTACCCTCCAAGGCACAAGTCCGAGCAAAGTTGTTTATGGAAGGCCAGCGGTCACCCATGCATACCAGCCTCCCCACTCCATGCCACTGATGCTATCCAAGAGAAAGGCAAAGACCAATACAGCTTGGCAGTAGTGGCTTCACCATTTATTTGCTCATTAGTTTTTGAACTATTTCTTCCATAATGTATGTTGATTTTTCTACCTTTGAGATGTAATTGTTTTTATGTTTGTATGTGTTATTTTTCTATGGCAACATCCCAGTTTGGCCTATTAGCAAATAATTCTATATGTAATAATTCATGGGATGCAAACAGAACAGTGAGAACCCAAACAATAATGTTTCAATTCATTCTTAATATGTTCTGGCAAATTAAAACGTGAATCTGTGAGTGATCAGATATTCGCGTTCGAGTCTGCTAGAACAGATTAGTATGTATAGATATGTTATAATTCTATCTGTACTTTCATGTAAAAGTATATACATTGCTGGAGGTGTGGCCAGTGGGGGGGGGGGGTTCCATCTTATACATTTATCTGGAATTTTGGGTGTTAATCTTAAATGTGGAATGATTGTATAAGAATAGTTTATTTAATGATATGAGTAGGCTCTAACTAGGTAATTGTTATGTAATACACTGGTAGAAACATTCTTGTCATAATTAGTCTTTCTCAAAATGATATTTTTATTTTTATCCGTATGTGTGTATTTATGAAAACTGAAATGAAATTATTGTCATTACTTTCAGCACCTGGCCATTTTCACTTGACTTTCCATTACAACCTGTAAGCAGTATTAAAACTATTTTCCTTTCCTGTTTAATCTTCAAAACGTTTTGCTTAAAAAAAATGAAAATGCATTAAGTTGCCTTTAAAAGTGATAATCTGTCTGATGACAAAGCTAATATATCTTCTAAATATTTAAGTCACAAGTATTTTTGTGATTTTTCAGTTTTTAATACTTTTAATTGATGCAGTTTTATTATAAATTAAAATTGTTATTATCCTAACAAATCAATTTCAAATTAATTTCAGATGACTCTTCATGTATCTCGGCCAAATATTTTTCAAATTGCAGTGGTAAGTTCTTGTACAAAATTTTATCTTGCTGTTATTTATTGTTAACTATATTCTTAAAAACTAAAATTACTAATTGTTAAGCAGTCTTTTTTCATGTATACATAAGTGTGTTGTCTTCACTGCCTCACAAGACAACAATATGTGAACAACTAAATTAAAAATAATTGTGTGTATGTATGTGCCTATGTTTATATGTCTTCATATTTATATAAGTGATCAAAGATGGTAAAGCAACAGAAACCTGAACAAAACATTCTTCTTTACCATATTTTGTTGTTCAAAATTTTCATCCTTGTATGTTGAAGTTCAAATCTTACCAGCATTACCTTTTGCCTTTCATCTCTCCTCCAAGGTTGATAAACTAAATGCTGGGCATATGATGTGGTTAATTCTGTTGACTATACCATATCCCTACAAATTTGCAGCTTTCTGCTAATTGAAGAAATTAATTTAGGTAATCTATTATTTATCTAGGTAATCTATTAGATTGCAACTGAGTAAAAGTTGGTTGTCACTAACAAATTGTTAAGACCCACAGGTGCATGCATGTCTTCATTTATACACTTATTTATATTGAATATGTGTATTTTATACATGTATGCATTTGTTCATCTATTTATCCATCCTTCTTTCATTCTTACCTTCCTTCCTCCATCTTCAATCATAAGTGACATGGATCTACAATACACCATTCTTCCATTCATTTCACTTGTGTATCACATATCATCTGTGAAGCCCAGTGCTGTGAAGTTGTAATTTAAATACTAACACACTGCTTTTAAGTCTTCAGTGTACACTAGATACTCAGTACAAAGTCTGCAACCTGTACAAGAGATTACTTTCATAAAGAATCATTATTAACTTCAAATGTTTAAAACTAGTCTTATCATGATTCTTATTCTTTACAGACGACCTTAAACAGTCGATGGTGGGAGGATCTCTTCTGGTGTCTTTTTGTGCCAGTCACTTGGTTTACAATCAGGTGAGACATCTGAATTTATTTTATTCAAATAAAATTCTTTATTTGAACACTTGGGGCTTTAATCACCTGGGCTAATTTCATTCATTGGAAATTTTATACTGTCCTCATTCTGTATAAAATTGTTTTTTGTACTTTTCTCATTTTAGTTTTCCATAGGAATTTTGCAGTATTCTTTTTCTGCTAAATAATTAGTATGATAATCTAGATGCACTCCTGAAACTCTGATATGATCATATAGGATTATCTCAGGCTTCATAATGGTGAAAAGAATAAGACACATTTTCTCATGGACAGAATGTCAATCTAATGCAGATAGTGATTTATGGATAATCTAGCATTTGTTCCTGATAGCTAGACATACTGGAATATATAGAATTAAGTGTATTCTTTAACTACAAAACAAGGTTTTCAATAGAACTGAACATTAGACCTATGACTAGAGCTGAACACTAGACCAATGATTGTCATCACTATCGTGACCATTTCACTTTTAAAACTATTAGTTAGAATGTGTCCAGTCAAACAAAGTAAGGCAAATTGAAACAAATTTTTTTTTTGTCTTTTCTTAACTCATCTGAGGAGGAATAGTATCCATAATGCAAATTCTTCAAGACTTGTGAGATCAATGTTGCTGATATGCAAATTAAACTGGTGCTCACTTGAACTTGTTAAAAAAAAACATCAGTTAGGAAATTCCAGAAGAGCTACAGTTCTAAGAAAGAATGGTTGTTAAAAATGTTTAGTACAGAAATGTAGGGGTGACAATAAGTGGAGGGATGATTTGTGAGCTTGATGACAGGATATATGCTGCTAGCTTGTTCAGCTTGATCATTGAATAGCAGTATAAGATAGAGTGAGAAGAAATGCAAGCTAATAACTGTAGCACTTTGGTGAGCATGTCTTAAATTATAAATGAAATTGCTGTTATTTGTAATGGAGTGTTGGACATTATGTATGTAACAACACTACTATACCTGGTATACAAGCAATATTCCAATGTTAGCTATATTTTAAATTTGTACAGGGTTTTACTTATAGTAAGGGAAAGTTTCAAGCAGACAAAGCAAGTCATTGTGGATTGCTTCCATCTCCTCTGAAATGTATGAAGGGCAGGCCAATAGTGTTTGTATGGTCAGAGAGGTAACTTTTCTTAGGAATGAACTTACCACTTGTCCTTCCATAGTTTGAATAGATCCATGTAAAGAAAAGGGTATCAAATAGCTTGATATGGAGAGAAACTGTCTCTGGACTACAGTTTAACTGTTTAGCATTTAAACCAGCCATATCTAGCCAAAATATTCTACCTGCATTGTGTTCAAATTGGCCAAATCTGGCCCCTCACACCTATCCTACAATGTCATTCTAGAAATAAACTATCATGTCATCAGAATCTTGAACTGACAAGATAATTAATGACGAATTTGAAACAATGACAATTGATGAGCATTACATTTAACACGATAATCTGAATGCTAAAGGGTTAAGGGTAATGCTAAATACAGTCAGGATGGGTTGCCATATTGAGTTAGTGGTTGGAAATTATTTCAAGCTTAACAACTGTGTGTATTTAGTGGTGAGACAGGGAGGTTGTCAGTTCTGTTCTCAATCAAGTAGACTCGGGCAAAAAGAATAATGTATGTTACAGGTAAAGAAGATAGTAAAATGCCTGAAGTTATGTCAGTAATGTAGCTAACTTAGCCTTCCAGCTATCATATCTTGATTTGTGCTAATTTAATGAAAATCTACTAAAGAATATTAATCTCTCTCTCTCTCACACACATGCATGCACACACTACACAGGTTACATTAATCCATGAATGTCATACAGTTAAGTGAGAAGGGAAGGATAACTATTTGTAAACATTCATTCACTTCCAGTTTGTATGCAAATATTCAAATTTTGCAAAACTTTCCCATCCACCAACATTTACATGAAAATTCATGGTAAACTATTAACTGTATAATAATCACAAAACAATTTCAAACATCTCACTGGTGTGCTTAAAGTAGGAACCATGTATTTTAAATACCTTTTATATTTCCTGTTTTGTTTTTTTAGAATAGATAGTTACTTTTATTAATTTGGACATTTGAATATTGATGAAGCAGTAACTTTTCAGCCTGGATGTTCCTCTTACAATTAATCCTTTAATTCTGAAGTTAGAGGAGCTCAATATTTTTGTTGTGACATTTGAACCTTTTAGTTGGTTGTCCAGCACCTTAAATGACCTGGGTGGGTCGGGGATGAATTCATCTCACTTGCATTTGATTTTTAGTTTGGTTTCTACAGCTAGATGTATTTCCTCATATCAGCTAATTTACATTGTGTACTGGGTATGTTTTCATGATGTCAGGTCTATAGAGGTAGCCATGTTCTTGTCATGAGTACATGGATCTTGTGATTCCTTGTCTCTGCCTATTTGCCAGCCTCTTTACAAAGTGAGATGCATAAGTGATAGAGACATTAATGATAGTGGTGATGTATATACATATTTAAGCAGTATACAGTTCAGCGTTCACAGCTATTTATAAATGAAAGGATTTAGTAAAAATTAGCTTATTCACATGGCAGTGTGGGAAGAATTTATATTAGATGAGTTTAACATAATTAGGCCTTTAGTATTCAGATTGCTTTGTCAAATGTAATGCTCCTTTACTCTTTTACTTGTTTCAGTAATTTGACTGCGGCCATGCTGGAGCACCGCCTTTAGTCGAGCAAATCGACCCCAGGACTTATTCTTTGTAAGCCTAGTACTTATTCTATCGGTCTCTTTTGCCGAACCGCTAAGTTACGGGGGCCTAAACACACCAGCATCGGTTGTCAAGCGATGTTGGGGGGACAAACACAGGCACACAAACACACACACACATACATATATATATATATTTATATATATATATATATATATATATATATATATGTGTGTGCGACAGGCTTCTTTCAGTTTCCGTCTACCAAATCCACTCACAAGGCTTTGGTCGGCTTGAGACTATACTAGAAGACACTTGCCCAAGGTGCCACACAGTGGGACTGAACCCAGAACCATGTGGTTGGTAAGCAAGCTACTTACCACACAGCCACTCCTGCGCCTTTTATTAATTTGGACATTCGAATATTGATGAAGCAATAGCTTATTAACATTTTTTAAAATTCATCATGTATTACCTTGTAGATTTGAGAGTTCAAAGATTAAGTTGTTTATTCTTAGAATAACATTACAGTCTTGGTATGAGAGGCCAGATCTAACCAGTTTGAACATAAAGTACATGGAATATTTTAAATGCTAAAGGATTAATAGTTAGGATTTATAAATACTCTGGAAATCCACCAAAATGTAGTTAATCTTTGTTTAGATCTCACCTTTAAATATATCCCTAGTAATCTCCAGATTATCTTCAAATTAAGGAATTTTTATGGAAGATTCAAAGACTATAATGAAGCACTCATTATGAAAATACCCTGAACCTTTCATTTGTGTGGGACGGAGTTTGCTTCCCAACCACATGGTTCCAATTTCAATCCCACTGTGTGGCACCTTGGGCAAGTGTCTTATGCTATAGCCGTGAGCCAACAAAAGCCTTGGTAGATGAAAACTGAAAGAAGCCTTTTGTATGGGTGTGTAGCTTTGTGTCTGTGTTTGTCTCCCATCACTGCTTGACAAGCAGTATTGGTGTGTTTATGTCCCTGTAACCTAGCAGTTCAGTGAAAGAGTTCATTAGAATAAACACAAGGCTTAAAAAAATGACTGAGGTCGATTCATTCAACTAAAATTCTTCAAGACAGTGCCCCAGCATGGGCGCAGTCTAATGACTGAAACAAGAAAAGAAAAACAAAGTTACCACTTCTATCTCAAAAACTTTCTTTAAACTCTTTAATAGATATTTTCCCCCTTAATCATAAATACCATAAAATTCTTAACCAAAATTCCTTAAAAATATTATATTCAACTACCTGAAGCTTTCTCAAATGGTTGCAGCATTCAGTCAGCGGAAACTAAATCTCTAAGAGGTTAACTAAAATATATGTAACTGCAATTTCACTAACCGAAATTTATGACGACGACCACCACCACCACCACCACTACCACCACTTAATGTCCATTGTCCATGCTGGCATGGGTTGGGTAGTTTGACCAGAGTTGGTAAGCTGGAGAGCTTCACCAGGCTCCAGTGTCATTTGGCATGGTTTCCACAGCTGGATGCCCTTCTTAATGCCAACTACTTCACAGTATGTGCTGGGTGCTTTTCTGTGGCACTGCCTAGGGGCCTTCATGTGCAACTGGCACAAGTGCTTTTTAAATGCCTAGATGAAATTGACAGTCAGTCCTTTTAAAAATTGATTTCCCCATTTTTAATATCTCAAATAGTAAAACTGCCACATTGTTATCCACTCATATTTAAATATCTCAAAAAATCTTTTCTCTGACAAAACCATATCACACCACAGAATTGTATGAAATCCTATTTTTCAAACAAAAATTGTTAAATAAATATTCTGAACTGCGATTTTTTACAGTATTACAGTTAATAGATATTTAACTCTTTTCTTACTGTATATCTGCCAAAATACTCTTCCTTTGTTTCAATTCATTTTTAAAATAATTAAGAATTTAATAAAATAATTTTGTCATTATTAAGCTACTGCTTGGCACTTAAATTAGCATGAAATTTTGATGGGAGATTGTAATTTACCCCTCTAGCATTTAAACTGGCCATATCTGGCCAAAATATTCAGCTCTGTTTTAGCTTCAAACTGGTCAGATCCAGCCTCTCTCACTTCCACTACAATATTATGCTGAAAATAAACAATCGTCATTGAAATCTCAAAGTTACAAGTTATGCATGACTAATTCAAATCAATGTGAATAAATGATCATTACATTTGACAGAGAAATCTAAATGCTAGAGGGTTAGACCACTTTAAAACCGGATGTTTGTGTCCTAGAACCAGGGACGATCTCAATTGGGTTGGTAACAAAAAGGTTAAATTTCTGAAATATAGATCCATTAATTTCATGAATAGGTAACCTCCTTCCTTTACATCCCTAAATTGTTTATATTTTATATTCAATTTGCTTTTCTATCATTACATAATTCTTATTTCATGTATTATGTTCTTAATTTATTCATGTGTATCCTAATTTTTAGAATTAATATACTGTATTCTTGCATGTTATAAGAAGTGACTAAAAAGGTTAGCATCAGGTACTGCATCAAAACAATGTCTCAAAATTCATTTCCAGCTTGTGCATATATGGAAAAGTAAACCTCTCACGGAATATGCTAGTAGCAGTGGCTATTTGATTTATAGTCAATCGCTTGTCATCCATCACCATACAATGAACACAATCTATGTTTTCCTTGGTGGTAACAGTTGCAGGACGTCTAGACCTTGGGTCATCTTCAAGACACTCCCTTCTCCTTGATTCAATTGCCCACTTTTTGCATTGTTGATAATGCTAGAGCATCATCCCCTAATGTAGCAACCATGTCAGCATGAATGTACCCTTTTTCTGCAGGTGCTTGATAACGTCATGATGCCTAGTTTTGTCCATTTTCTAGAGAAGTTGATACTAGTTACTTTTGAAGTCTTCTTTGAACAGTCAGATGTCAGTTTACTGGTGGCAACAGCACCCCCAGTTATCACCATTGTACTCCAGTGTTGACTTTGACACAAGTTCTACAGCCAGATGTCCTTACAAACCACAAAACCACTTTATAGCATGTATTGGGGGGGGGGGTTATGGCACTAGCACTAGTTAGGCTGCTTTGCTGCTTGCATAACTAGGACCCCTTTGACTAAATGGGGCTGTAGTTTAGAGGGAAACAGCTCTATGGTAGGAGATGGTAGGGTTAAAGTATAAGAGAAAGGGCTAAAACAGAACAGGTTTCTTACTGTTGAGCTACATGGTTACTGACATTGTAGAACAGAGGCTGGGAGTGATTGGGGTGGAGCTTAGGAGAGATAAAAATAGTGGTGATAAGATATCAGGGTGGACCTTCAATGTACAATCTGAATAAATGAGCAGAACAAGTGATATGGGTGGGCAGAGGTTGCAAGAGGGTAAGAGATGGGATTGAGTGAGGGGTAAATATAAGGAAGAACAGGTGTTGAAGGATAAGTAGGGAAGATAGAAAAGGGTAGCTGACAACTGTAGGGTGGAGGGATGGAGTGAATGGTGGATAAGAGATTGGGGTGATCAATGATACATTTGGATTGGAGAAAGTAGGAGAGGGTAGGAAATGATTAACTGTGCAGAAAGGGAGAGGTGAAGAGTAACAGAATGGTAATAAAGGAGAGAGGTAAAGGATAAAAAGGAGGAATAAGACATGTAGTTGTTAGTGATCAGTGTAAAATGGGGGTGGCAAGGACATTATTAAGAATGAAGGGTGAATAAGTGAAATAGTTCCTGGTGGTGAGAAGTGATATCGGGAAAAGGCTGGTGAATTAAGCAATTCTGATCACATTAAATTACAACAGCAGAATATTGTAATTAGAGAGATGATGGGTGGTGGGTAAGCTTCTGGAAAATACTGGACAGGAGCCCATTTATGAATATATATACACATTGTGCTGGCACGCTCTCAGATTCACTAAGATAGGCAGGTCTTCTTGAAAGCCAGATATCACCAATTATTCCAGTCCTTTGTCATCTCTTCAATGAGGTCAATGTCCTGAGATCAGCCTTCACCAGTTCACAACATATTTCCTGGGTTGATTTCTTCTGCAGGCTCCATCCACTTTAAATGATATGCACTTCTTTATACAGTTATCTTCATTAAGAGGTTTGCTTCCCAGCCACATCATTTAGGGTTTAGTCCTACTGCTTGACAACTTGGGCAAGTGTCTTGTATCATAGCCTCTGGCCAACCAATGCCTTATGGGCGGATTTGGTAAAGCAAAACTGAAAGAAACCCTTTGTATATATGTATGTGTTTATGTGTCATTGTCCTGACATCGCATGATAGTTGTAAACTGGTACTACTGTCATTTATTTCCAATCTTCTATGAGAAACATGTCAAGCTATGAGGAAATGTTACCTTATCTAGAAAAAAGTGAGGGTTAGTGAGAGGAAGGGTGTCTAGCCATAGAAAATCTGTCTCAACAAATTCCATCTGACCCATACAAGCATGGGAAAGTAGACATTGAAAATGATTATATATGTATATAGGCACAGGTGTGACTGTGTGTTAAGAAGTTTGCTTTTCCAACCACATGGTTCCAGGTTCAGTCCCACTGTTTGTCACCTTGGGCAAGTGTCATCTTCTATAACCTTGGGCTGACCAAAACCTTGTGAGTGGATTTGGTAGATGAAAACTGCATTTGTGTCTGTGTCTGTCCCCCCACAACCACTTGACAACTGGTGTCAGTGTGTTTATGTCCCTTTTACTTGGTGGTTCAGCATAAGAGACTGATAAAATAAGTACCAAGTTTAAAAAGAAAATAAGCACTGGGGGTCAAATAGTTCAACTAAAATTCCTCAAGGTGGGGCCCCAACATGGTTGCAGTCTAATGACTGAAACGAGTAAAAGATATATCATCATCATCATCATCATCGTTTAACGTCCGCTTTCCATGCTAGCATGGGTTGGACGATTTGACTGAGGACTGGTGAAACCGGATGGCAACACCAGGCTCCAGTCTGATTTGGCAGAGTTTCTACAGCTGGATGCCCTTCCTAACGCCAACCACTCAGAGAGTGTAGTGGGTGCTTTTACGTGTCACCTGCACGAAAACGGCCACGCTCGAAATGGTGTCTTTTATGTGCCACCCGCAC
>NC_068982.1:167068626-167077638 GCF_001194135.2 Octopus bimaculoides
GGGTATTCACATTGACATTACACATCCAACGGAGCATACTGGCTTCATTCCTTGCGAGCTTACGTATGTCCTCAGCAGTTACAGCCCATGTTTCACTGCCATGTAGCATGGTTGTTCGTACGCATGCGTCATACAGTCTGCCTTTTACTCTGAGTGAGAGTCCCTTTGTCGCCAGCAGGGGTAAGAGCTCTCTAAACTTTGCCCAGGCTATTCTTATTCTAGCAGCTACACTTTCAGCGCACCCACCCCCACTACTAACTTGGTCGCCCAGATAGCGGAAGCTATCGACTACCTCTAGTTTTTCACCCTGATATATATATATATATATATATATAAGGCTAAACTATTACAATGGGTTTTTTTACTAGAACTATGTGTTTCATCTACCTGTTGGGCCACAGCTGATTCTATATTGTAAACAAGGCACAGGCATGGTTGTAGGGTAAGAAGCTTGCTTCTCAACCACATGGTTCCAGGTTCAGTCCCACTGCATGACACCTTGGGCAAGTGTCTTCTACTATAGCCTCAGGCTGACCAAAGCCTTGTGAGTGGATTTGGGAGGCGGAAACTGAAAGAAGTCCATCACATATATGCATATATTTATGTGTGTGTGTCTGTGTTAGTCCCCCCCCCTCGCCGCTTGACAACCAGTGTTTGTGCGTTTACGCCCCCGTAACTTAACAGTTCAGCAAAAGAGACTGATAGAATAAGTACTAGGCTTTGAAATAATAAGTCCCAGGGTTGAATTATTCGGCTAAAAGCTTTCAAGATGGTGCTCCAGTATGGCCACAGTCAAATGACTGAAACGAGTAAAAGAATAAAAGTGCTTCATTTGATACATTCTGTTCTTAAAGTATGTGAACTCAAATATTTTTCTTATCAGTTGAAAAAGCAATTTATTTATATGCTTAAAACTGTTTTTTGTAGAAGATACATTGATTGCAGTAACATAATGCATGTGCCAAAATTCCATATTGAACATCTTTAATCAGAAAGTCTACTTCACCCATGTGACGCTACGTGGGTGAAGAGATGTAACTTCGACTAGAACCTACAGACATACTAGAACAGAAAACAGAGGAAATATAACATGCTCAGAGCAACCATGCTGCACCCAAAGTCATTAAACATTACATATTGTAAAACACAATGTAATCTACAAGCAGGTACGAGGCAGAGTATAGATTGATATGTGGGTCAAATCTGGATGTTCGACAAACTGTTTCTGTGCATGCATCCATTCAGTTAGCACTGACAGAGGCTACACAATAACAATACCAAACAAAATGCTACTTAAACAAGTATACCTTGTTTATAATAGTGCAGAAAATGTGTACTAGTTTGGCTACTGTTGAAAATGGATTGATAATAAATCTTCAATATACAGGGTGGGTCAAAAGCCATACACCAAAACATTAGACATTTTATTTATATTACATTATTATTGTTATTATTCATTTTGTTTATCATGTACAAGTATGTGTGTATTCATCATTATTTTATTCGATTTTAGAAAAATCGAAGCATGTCTGATACTTCTGGAGCATGTTGAACTTATTGGTGCATAACTTTTGGCCCATCCAATATATACGGATACACATACACACTTGGTTGGTTAAGTGTAACATATTAACTGTAACCGTTTCTCAAGATCTTAACCTGCATGTTTCATGCATTTTATAGATTTTATAAGTGAAACAGCATTGCTTGGTTTTAAGATCCAAATTGTAACATATCTTCCTCCTTTTTTTTTTTTTTTTGTCTCTTTTGTTAGGTGTTTACCTGTGATGGAAAAGCCTCTATCTGTGTCTGCTGAAGAGTTTTCAGAAGATGTTCGACAGAAAGTTGCTGCTGATTTACATTTAATTGCTACAGATTACACAACAGCAGATAAGGCTGAACTACAGAAAAAATATCTCAATAGCAAATTTCAAGGTAAATGTTCACCAATAAACACTTTTCTTAGTCATTGTTATTAACTAATGGTATTCAGGAAATCATCATCATCATCGTTTAACGTCCGCTTTCCATGCTAGCATGGGTTGGATGATTTGACTGAGGACTGGTGCAACCGGATGGCTACACCAGGCTCCAATCTAATTTGGCAGAGTTTCTACAGCTGGATGCCCTTCCTAACGCCAACCACTCAGAGAGTGTAGTGGGTGCTTTTACGTGTCACCCGCACGAAAATGGCCACGCTCGAAATGGTGTCTTTTATGTGCCACCCGCACAAGAGCCAGTCCAGGGGCACTGGCAACGATCTCACTTGGCTTGCCGGGTCTTCTCACGCACAGCACATTTCCAAAGGTCTCGGTCAGTAGTCATCGCCTCGGTGAGGCCCAATGTTCGAAGGTCTTGCCTCACCACCTCAGCCCAGGTCTTCCTGGGCCTACCTCTTCCACGGGTTCCCTCGTGTAACTTAATTTCAACTTTGAATGATTTTCATCATCATCATCATCGTTTAATGTCCGCTTTCCATGCTAGCATGGGTTGGACGATTTGACTGAGGACTGGTGATCCAGATGGCTACACCAGGCTCCAATCTGCTCTGGCAGAGTTTTTACAGCTGGATACCCTTCCTAACGCCAACCACTCTGAGAGTGTAGTGGGTGCTTTTACATGTCACCGGCACGAGGGCCAGTCTGGTGGTACTGGCAACAGCCATGCTCAAATGGTGTTTTTTTTACGTGCCACCTGCACAGGAGTCAGTCCAGCGGCGCTGTCAACGACCTTGCTCGAGTTTTTTGTTTACATGCCACTGGCACGGAAGCCAGACTGCTGCTCTGACAGTGATCTTTTAAATATAATGGCTAACCTTCAACTTTTTTGCCATCCAAGGGGTTTTTTAATCCAATATTCTACATGTTATTATTTATAGCTTCATCTACTTGATGTTCCACCATTAAAAATTATTTACTACATATCTACCTGTATGGACAAATATATGTATGTGTATAGGTGTAGGCATAGCTGGGTAACAATGAGGTTTGCTTCATAACCTCATGATTTCAGGTTTCTTATCACTGACTGTTGTAACCCATGTAATGTAAAATTTGCATGTTTAGAAAAACAAAACACCTAGGTTATCTACTCATGAAAACCAACACTTACATTAAGGTGAACATAAGGTATCTCTGAGTAATTAACCAGTGTCTAGCTTTCTTAATATTACAGCCCATTGTAAGGCAGAATTGTTAGCATGCCAGGCAACATGCTTAGCAGCATTTCGTCTGTCCTTACATTCTGAGTTCAAATTCTGTCAAGGTTGATTTTTTTCCTTTCATTCTTTCCGGATTGATAAAATAAGTACCAATTGAACACTGGGGTTGCTGTTATCAACTTACACTCTCCCCTGAAATTGCTGGCCTTCGTGCCAAAATTTGAAATCACTTTTACAGCCATTAGGCTGTGGTTAAGGTAAATAATTCTCCTTCCTTCAGCCTTTTTGCCTTACAAAATAGGTTCATATTTACTTGGCTGGGTGGTTAGCCATTAAGTAGACCATCATATTCCTTACTAGAATACTTGGTTATAGTCTTATGTGGCTTTTAACTATGGTGTTGTTTCTAAAGGATACAACAGCTATAGTAAGATTTGAATTTGTGTCTCTATCAGTATGCTATTACTTTAAGTGTATGTATGAATATACAAAAGGTGAAGAGTAAATTTTTTTCTTATTTATATATGGAAATATATATTTGCATATTTCTTGGTAATCTTATTTATATTATCTAAATTAGATGAGATCACTGAACAACACCAACAACATAAAGACCAAGATACTGACCTACTGCTGAATATGGATGCAGAGATGCGAAAGATGGTTACCCAAGTACAGGATGTGTTGCCTAATGTATCAATTAAAGAAATTACTAAAGTCTTAGGTTTGTTATTCCATTTCTGATTTCTCATAAAGTTTTGTTTTATCAATATGTAAATACAAACTTTTGTTTGCTATTCTACATTGGCTGCAGTAAAATAGCAATTTAGGCAACTTAGGTTAACTATGATTTACGCATAAACCTTAATGTAGTTTCTGACTTGTCCTCACAATTCTTGCATTACTAACTTTACTGGTCTTAGAAATTATTCCTTTAAGAAATGGACAATCCAAGTAGAGAACAGCAACAAAAGAGACCCACTAAAGTTATTTCAATATTTTAAAGAATTGAATGTAATTATGGTGATGAGGAACCAACAAACTATCATTGACTAATGAAGATGTTTAACTTTTATTAGTAATCTGTATTATTGGCTCTAGAATATAGTTGTGAATTACAGCGTTTATTATATTTTGAAACCTTTATTTCTAGCTCAAACAAAAGATGTTGACACAACAATAACCAATATTTTGGAAAATCAAAGCACTTCAGAAAATAGTAAACCTACTTCTGGTTCTTCACCTGAAAATATATCCAATGGATACACGACAACAGAGGTATTACCAGCTGCTGTAAGTCTTCTAAAAGATTCATTTATTATATTTCTGGCTGATGCCAGTGCCGCCTGACTAGCACATAAAAAGCACCATTCAAATAATTAAGCTATAGAATTCTAATCTAGCCATCCTTTATATTATGGACTCTTCTAAAATATCATATTATATATAGTGTCGTAATTCACTTTAGCCTGCAATAATAATTTTAACATTATCTGCTTGAAGATAATGGCCTAATTAAACATTTGGTTTTAAAAATCATCTAACTTATCATATCTTTTAAAGTTTTAACTTTGTGAATCTATTAACTCTGATGAGAGAAACATAGAGAACTGCTATGGTTGGAGTTAGCTCACCCATAGCAACCTATATCATTCTCTTTAAAATATGAAACACTTCATATCTTCATATATTGCATACTGGAGAGATCACATTATTTCTATCTCTGATCTCTTAACCCCTTAGTTTAATTATTTCTCTTGACTCAGGAATTTTTACTATATTGTTTGCATTTCTATTCTAGGATACACCAAATGTCTACAAATCTGTAGCATTCTCATCATCAGGAAAAGTCCGGCAGCAGTCATTAGAAGAACGTAAAAATCAAATGTTATTTAATGCCCGTCAGAGATACCTTCGAAAGCAGAAACTTAATTGAACATTACTTGTAAGGGATAGAGGAGACAAGTGTTTTGTTCCTTTCTCCTTTCTCCTCTCCACATAGCTACATCTTATTCCTCACATCCTACCCTTTTCCCCCCTTCCATCTCTTTTTGCTTCTCCTTCTCATTCTTCTCTTACCTTCCATCCACACTTCTTTGATGATGCATTCTATTTTGTGGTTGTATCCATTTAGTTTGTCTCAATCACCATCAATGATTGTTTCCCTGGAATCTTGCTAGCAATATTTTGATTCTTTCAAAGAAAGTATTTGATCAAATGTTGGAGGAATTTGCCAATGAAGTACACCCTTGCTACAAGTGAACTGGGCCTCTTTAGAAATTTGGTATAAAAGAGTAAGAGGTGGAGGTGTGTATGTGTGCGTGTGTGAGAGAGAGAAAGAGCATGCAATCATTTGCTTGCCTTCAGTTTTTATGTTTTTATTTTACATCTTTTCAATATATTTTGGTTTGGTTTAATTTCATGCAAAAAATAAATACTCTGGATCCAATTTTTGCTGTGAGTTTTTAACAGGTGTAATCTCCTTGTTTAAATAGCACGGCATCAGGATTCAGCATCTACAAACAAATCAAGAGCTGTACAAACACTTATATATATATATATATATATATATATATATATATATATATATGTATAATCCTCTGTTAGTGTGCTTTACATGCATTTGTGTGCACTGCTGTGGAGTTTGGGATTTGTTTTTGTTTTTTGTTTTTTTGTGGATTTGAAGTTCTTACAGAGTGGATTGTGTATGGATGTACACACACTAGGCAAATTGAAGTTAAGATAATTCAAAACATTTGAAACATTTTGATGTTTTTGCAGGTTTTTATTAATTTTTTCCCCCTTATTTTTCTTTTTAGTTCCTATTAAAGCTTTGGTTTTTCAGAAATTTAAACTTTTAAAAATTTATTTGTGTGTGTGTGTGTATAAATATATACACATGCATAAAACTTTATTACTCTGCAAACTCCTATGGAAATATGGGAAGAATATGTGTATATTTACCTTGGTTATAAAGATTTCCATAGTTGTTGACTGTTATTAAAAGAAAAGAGATGATCCAGTGGATTGGAAGCAATAATGGATCAAAACACACTTGTTCTAATGGATTGGAGGCAAATATATGAACCGACTAATTAAAATTCAAGACTTCTGGCAATAAAATATTTTTTACTGAGTAATATTCTCTTTATTTTTTTTACTTCTGCCTCACTAAACTGCTTTGATATTTTGTGAACACTATCAGACTATGAACTGTGAAGTAAGAAAGTGACTGGTCAGCATCAGATAATTTATGTGGGAGAGCTGTCTACACTTGAATAGACATATAATTTTAATTGATGATTGGTGCAAGAGTGCTGTGTGTGCAGACAGAGGAAGGTACCTGGGTAGAGAAAATTTTGAGGAGAAAATGGTGAATTTTTCTCTACTATAGATCACTCGACTCGTTTCATTATGCAAGAAAAAAAAATTAATATTAAAACAATGGCATTGATGAATGCATATGTGTGTATAATCCTTGTCATCAGTGTCATGCTGGCATAATCATTAGTGTGTTGGACAAAGATGCATAGCAGCATTTCTTCTATTCTTTATGTTCTGTGTTCAAATACCACTGAGCTCATCTTTGCTTTTGATCCTTTCAGAGTTGATAAAATAAAATACCAGTCTAGTTCTGAGGTCAGTTGAATTGACTTGCCTCCTTCCCTCTAAATTGCTGGCCTTGTGCCAAAATTAGGAAGAATTATCACTGTCATTTTATGTTAGCTTTCCACGTATCAAACAAGCTGTCATTGTCTGAGACAGTTCATAGTTGGAGCTGCTGTTCTAGATGGGACAGAGAACCACATTTTACTCAGTTATTTATTTTTTTTACCTTGGTTTTTATGGTTACTGTTTTGCTATAATAGTAAGGAAAATATGAAAGACATAGAAAGCTTGCAATAGTCTTCATCATGAGAAAATAATTAGATTGACCATTGCCTAATGCAAGGAATTCAGTGGCAGCTGTGTGTGTGTGTGTGTGTGTGTGTGTGTGTGTGAAAGATTTTACAATCATCTTCTATACAGACATGGGTTAGATGGCTTGATGGGTTCTGACATGTTGGATGATATATACATAATCATCATTCTAACAGCCATTTTTCTATGCTTGCATGGGCTGGATGGAATCTAATAAGGCAGATTTTTTTACATCCAGATACTCTTCCTGGCACCAACTCTCATTTGTTTCCAAGCAAGCTAATATTTCCCCATGACCAGACATGACAGTGACAACCATTTTACAACTATCATGGAGTAAAAACAGGAAAATACATATATATATACGATGGGTTTCTTTCAGTTTTCATCTACCAAATCTACTCACAAGGATTTGGAAGGCCTGGGGTTATAGTAGAAAATACTTGTTCAAGGTACCACACAGTGGGATTGAATCTAGAACCAGGAGGTTGAGAAACCAGCTTTGAATTTTCTGGGCAGGGAACACAGACGGGGGCGTGGGTATACTTCTTGCGAAAAAATGGGTGGATAAGGTAATCGAGGTAGTCAGAGTATGCGATAGAATACTTAAGATCAGATATTTGTGACTTATTTGGAGTTTTCTGTTGCTTTTCCTTAAAATATTGCATAATGAAATCAGTTCATTCTTTTTGAATAACCCTGTGTATATATATATATATATATGCGTAGGAGTGGCTGTGTGGTAAGTAGCTTGCTTACCAATCACATGGTTCCGGGTTCAGTCCCACTGCGTGGCATCTTGGGCAAGTGTCTTCTACTATAGCCTCAGGCCGACCAAATTCTTGTGAGTGGATTTGGTAGACGGAAACTGAAAGAAGCCCCGTCGTATATATGTATATATATATATATGTGTGCGTATATGTATAAGTGTATATGTTTGTGTCTGTGTTTGACCCCAACATCACTTGACAACCGATGTTGGTGTGTTTACGTCCCCGTAACTTAGCGGTTCGGCAAAAGAGACCGATAGAATAAGTACTAGGCTTACAAAGAATGAGTCCTGGGGTCGATTTGCTCGACTAAAAGCAGTGCTCCAGCATGGTCGCAGTCAAAATGACTAAAAGAAGTAAAAGAGTATAGTGGGTGGGGAGGGTATGTGTCTGTATGAATCTATATTTTTATACCTAAAAAAGGTGTGTGTGTTTAGAATTAGACTTTTGAAATATATAAATTGACCAATGGACACCTCTCCTATGTGAGGTCATGACCTACATATATCTATGTTCTTATATGCATTTTCCTGTTTTATTTTTATTTATTTATTCTTTGGTTTCAGTCACTTACAATTTCACAATACTTTTCTGTTTATAATCTATTTCCCACTTCCCTCATGCGTTCTCTTTCTCACTATGCATTCTTATTTTCCTTTCTTCCACTTTTTCTATCTGTTGGGTGTATTTTTTATTTATTTATTCACACTGTTTTCCATATATTTTTGTTTATCTCTTTTATAGCTTCCTTAGTTTTCCTTCTTTCCTTTCTTTCTTTCTCTTTTTATCCTCTCTACCTGTTTTCTTTTGCTGCCAATGTTCTGCGCCGTGAGGACCAAAGACTCGAGGTATTTCGTGTTGCAAGACAGTGTAGGAGAGAGAATAGTGATGTTGTAGGAGAGAAATGTGTTCGCATGGATGATGGTATGCTTGCATTAAATGAGGATGCAAAGAAAGAGGTCTGGAGATGCCACTACGATAGATTGCTTAATAAAGAGAATGCATGGGAGAAAGAGAGCCTGCCGTATGTCGACCCAATAGAGGGACCAGCTATCCGAGTTGATAGTACCAGGGTAGATAAAGCAATTAAGAGTATGAAGACCGGGAAAGCCCCCGGCCCATCAGGAATCACTGCAGAGATGCTCAAAATATCTGGCAGTG